>NW_005842355.1:227050-244323 GCF_000455745.1 Alligator sinensis
CTGAACCAAAGACATTGCAAAAATGGTGTGATGGCCTGGAAAAAAACCTAGTGATCTGTGTGATTTACCTTCCACTAGCCAAGCATCTTCCACTTGGTACAGACCTGCCTTGGCATATATAATACTGCCTTAACTGACTTCATGCCAGAGTTGGCTAATCAAGGGATGCAACAGAGACATAGGGTTCACCAGTGCTTCTACTATTTATGGTTGTGGCTATGAACCACAATCCATGCAATACCTTTTTTAATTAAAACTGCTTGCAGTGTTCTGCAAGCAGTTTGAAATTATGCAAGTGTAACCTGGGTACACGCAAGGGTGTGCCCTATTCTCAAATTGGATAGGATGGATAGGCAGGAGGGGGTGGTGTGAGAGGTATGCCAGAATTTTGAGTGAATCCCTCTTTCCTCTATAGAGTTAGCCCAAGCCCAAAGTTCTTAACTTTATACAATTTATTGAGTTATAATATACATAAACATAAAACTAAATATCATATACATATATTTACACAGTGAACTTTAACCAATAACCAAGTTCCCTCTTTCGTTAATGCAGAAAGATGGGCATCAAGTGGACCCCTACCCAGTTAGGGGACCTAGCATTCCAAGAAACCAACAGGGTGCTTTTCAAAAATTACTCTGTCCTATGATCACACTATTTACCCATCACAATAAAACAATTTCAGCAGCATCAACACAATGCAACATCACAATACAACATTTCAATTACAAAACATAAGGCACAAACATGAACAATCTTAATAACATCTGTTCCTTAATATAGTCCCTGATCCATGGCAAGAGATAGTCCTCCTTCCAGTGGGGTCCCGTGGGGGGGTGTCCAGGAAGCACCAGAGGCCCCTCCCTTTAAGGCCTTGACTAGGTGGGGGAGGCTGCTCACCCAGCCCCTTCTCTGGGTTTACCCGCCCCAAACGTCTTTCCCCTGTGGGACCCAAAGGCCCAATGACTCAGGCTCCCTCAGGTGGCAGTGGTCAGCTCGACAGGGTCTCCTCTGCTGGAGCGCCTCTCCAGGCCTCTCCTGCACCACTGGGCTCCTCCCCACCCTGTGCCCTGCTCTGGGCACTGAGGGCTCAACTCCTCTCAGCTGCTGCACCGCCGCTGCTGGCTTCTGGGTGCTGAGCCTCATGCTGCATCACTACTATTTCCCTGTGCCTTGGCTTTGGCACCAAGGGCTCTTTTAGCACAGGCCAGGCCCTTCAGGCTCTGGCTGGCTGTCCTTATGCCAGGTAACTAATCCAAGCAGCCTCCACTATTACCCGACTCCCAAGGCTCAGGCCTGTGTGCTGCCCTGCGCACCGTGGGATCTGGCTGCTCGCCGGGAGATGGGACCTGAACTGCCCCACTGCGGCCCCCAAGGCCTTTGCCCTGTGCGGTGCCCCAGGCACCATGTGGCCTGCTGGCCCTGCCGGGGTTGCAGGCTCGAACTGCTGCTTGTGGCTCCCAAAACCTGGGCTCTGTGCACCAAACCACGCACTGTGATGGGCCCGAGCAGTCTCACACCGCTCCCAGGGCCAGGTCTCCTCGCACCATCCCTGTGCACCAACAACAGCCTGAGCTGATCCAGTGGCAGCTTCAGGAGCCTTGGGCCTCTTGCCTGCTAGGGGAGAGCTCCCCAGCTTTTCTTGGCTCCGCTCTTCTTGAGTCCCTCGCTGCACCTGCCCGGTGTGCTGAGTACACTGGGCTTTTATTTACAGCGGAGGCCCCGCCACTGAAGTCTGCCAGACTTGCAAAATGCAGTCTTCAATCAGGTCCAGGGGCTCCTCACATCCCCGCCCTCCGAGCAGGGGTGGGGCAAGCCCCACCCAGCTGTTACCTGGTTGGTGGAAATGTTCCACCAATCCGAAGTGTCCTTCTCCAAGCCGGGCTTGCCAGGCAAAAGCAGCGAGCCCACCGCACAAGGAGGCAAGGAGAGGTACAAGGCCGTAACAAGATGACAATGCAGAGCTACAGCTGAGGACATAAAGGGCTATCTGTTCAAAATGATGGAGAGGAGGCTGTTTGGTTAGTTCAGTGATATGGTGGGAGAAACAGTCCCCTGTATCTTATCACTGAGGTAAATATAAAAATAAAATCTCCTTTTTAGGATCATTGAATCCAAAAGCTAGAAGGAACCTGAGGGTCACCTAGCCCAGCCCCTTACACAGATGCAGGATGTGCTGTTCCTAAACCATTTCAGGCAGATAGATACCCTCTTCTTGAAAACCTCCAGGGAAGGAAATTGCACAGCTTCCCCAGGCAGCCTCAGGGGGCTTCACTGGAATAAGCCATTTTATTTTTAATTCTATGGTCTCCAGCAACCTCTTCCAGTATCATGAGAATCAGAGAAATTAGAGTTGGAAGAGATCTCAGGAGATCAGCTAGTCATTGGTCCCCACTGAATGGGATCAAAGCCTCCCCTGATAACTGCTATGAAGTGCAATGAATTTTCCTGGGAACAGCCATGAAACCAGCCAGACAGGATGCTTTGTGCTTGCACGCAGATGAAGGACTAGGACACACTGGGCACATCTACACAAGATGCTTTACTTGAGATTAGAGCTAATTATTGTTGCGGACAAACTGAGTTATGCTAAAGCTTTTTAGCCATAGTTCAGGCCTTACCAGAACTAAGCAACAAAACTGAACAGAGCACCTTCTGTGGCACTGGGAGACGTGAGTGCTGCAATTGGGCACTAGGTGAGCAAGGAACAACAGTTTCCCTATAAGGAATGTGCCTGGCACTGTGCCAGGGGATTGGTGCACCATATAAGGAATGCTTGGCACAGAACCAGGGGACTGGACAATTTGGGATGAGAAAAGTTACGAAAGTGATGGACAAACAAAGGAACACCTGTGTTTTGTGTTGCCACCCTCAGGAGACAGGAGCAACCTTGGAATTCTTGTTTGAACAACGGAGAATCCAGAAGCTAACATCCCGCACACCCAGCAGAGGATCTGAGGCCAGTAAGACTGAAGGTCATTGTTGTAATGTCTGAAGAAACCACTTACCAGGTTGTATTACAAGGAGGAAACTTGTAATAAAGCCTAGGGATTGATATTAAAGTTCACTTGATACCACATCAGACAAGTTATTGTGTCAATCCTTGGAGGGCTCTGGCAAAAAAAATTCTAATAGTAACAATTACTATGTAGTAAGCATCACCATCTACAAATGCAGAGGCTTACCACACAGTAATTTGATCTAATCTTGAGTAAATTTGCTACCTGTAAATACAAGTAGCAAACGTACTCTAGATTACTTACTGTGCGGTAGTGCACGTGTATTTTACTCTAGAGTAAACTGCTCCCAGATTATTTGCATGTGTAGACACTCCCACTATGCCATGATGTGAGACCATCCTTTTTTTTTATTTTAGCCCTCTGCTAGCTAAAGCCTTTGTGAACTGGGGAGTTCACTAGGCTTCTGAAGCATGTGGGGAAAAGGCTGGGAACTCTGGAGAAACGAAACAAACACAAGCCTCTATTTTGCTATTAGTACCAGTCCTTATATGCTTTTTTTTCTGGTCAGCATGGGAAGGGGGTATCACTTTCCACTCAGGCCTCTTCTGTTTGATCTGAATCTGAATTTGGGACATGTACTCCTGCTCTCTAGTCAGTCTCCTCAGTGTCACTTCAGGGACACACCATCTCTCAGTGATGTCAGACTCAGTGTAACACTCCTGGTAGGTCCAAGGGGGTCTTTCAGCTAAAACAGGACTTCCCCTCCTCCCAGGCATGTCCTATTCCTACCTCAGCAACCAAATAGCAATGAGACATCATATAGTCCCTGGCTTCAGGCTTGGGCAGCCCAGAAAAACCATGGAGGAAGAAAGAATCTTTCCCCACTAAAAAGAATAAGGGAATATTTGGGGGTGGGATGCAATCATGAGGCAGTAGCCCTTTAAGAAGAACCAGCTTGTAATCTGAGAATTGCCTGTTTTAACCCAGCCAGATTTGTGACTGGTGGGAAAGTCAGACGGTCCCTCCCTCAGCAGCAGTTTATTAAATATAGTAGTAGCGGAGCCCTCAATTGAAAACAGATAGGCTCTGTCTGAGGCTGTGCCTCCCTTGCCTTCTCCTCTTGGCGCGTGGGGAACACTGGCTGCTGGTCCACTCTAGGTCTACACCATGGGGTCCAGCACTCTTCCCCCAGCCCTCCTGCTGCCACTTCTCCAGCTTGGCTTCCAGATGTTGGCTCTACATGCAGACCCTGAGCCTGGAGGTAAGTCTCCCGCTTGTACTGTTGCAGCTTTCGGAAAGATGGCTGGGGAATACAAAGCTCAAGTCCCAGAGAGAGACACAGACAGAGCTGGGGTCAGTCAGTGGCCAGAGGAGAGGCAAGGTTATGAGTAAGATTATGAACAAGATTAGCCCTCAGACCTGCATAGTTCAGTGCTGAAACCCTGGCTGCGGGCTGGAGAAGGGATGAACTCAGATTTGTCTCAAAGCCCAGACAGGCCAAACACTGGGACAGCAGCTGCAGGGAGCAAATAAGGAGACTGGTTACAAGACCAGCTACTTATATCCTCCCTCCCAATACAGGCACAACAGCACTGGGAACGATGGTGGTAGTGATTTCAGACCAGCCAGAACTGGGCAAGAAATCAGAAGGAACAGTTTCTGAATGATAAGGTCTCAGCCCTGTGCTGCCTCTGGCTGGGATTAAACAGATGAGGTGCTGGTTTTAAACCAGGGATTTTGTTTATGTTGGAGACTGGGAAGTATTTTGGATGGGGAAGTAAAGGGGTCATGGCAGTCATAGTCTCTGAAGAAGCCAATCTTTAGCAAATAGGCTGTACTAGGTGCACTGGTGTTGAATGCATGCCAACCGCAAATTCTGCCATTGGAATCAATAGGTTTGGGCTCAGTCCTGTGGGGTCCTTGATTTTTGCCTCTACTAGCTGTCAGTGAGACATTGCTAGAATTCAGGTAGGGCAGGGATGTCACTGGGAGAGAAAAGATGCTTTGGAAGTGAATGCTCTTCCCGCTTTGCCGATAGCACCACACTACTAGGATGCAGCATCCATACATTGTCAGTATCTCACTAGAGAGGCCAGTATGGGAGCAGCACACCCAGCCCCCTGTCCATGTTTGGGCTTGGAGCTTGAAGGCTGACACTGCAGCCAGGTTTGCAGCCAGCTCCTGTCCAAAGTACAGCTCCTTGCTACCGCCAGTAACAGATGAGGGATGCAGTGTTTGTGCACTTGTGATTTACATCCAGGACTCAGCTTTGCCCATCCTGCAGTGATGGGATGCACGGAATCAGTTTTCTTTTGCATAGCTGTTCTGATTCAGTGGTGATAGACATCAGTACAGAAGTCTAGGTACATACATAGCTTGTATCTACATTGGAGATATTTTTAGGCAGGCTGCATATGTGGTGGGTAGGTGCACCTTTCAGTCTCTAGATAAATCAGAAACAAGGAGTCAGAGCTGGGGAGTATCTTCTGTCCCTCAGAGAAGGGTGTGCCTCTAGTTCAAGGCTGAGGTGCATAAATAGGAGGGGCAAAATGAAATGCTGCCACCGCATCCGATGTGATCTGGGCAGTAGGAGACAGCCAGCGGTGCAGAAGGCGAGGGATTGATTCAAGTCCCAGTGACTAGGGACTCTGGAGGGCTTGGAACAGCGACAGATACACAAGGAATGAACCAGTCTCTGTTCAGCCAGAAAGGGTTACTGTAGGGCACAGGATAGGCGGCAACACAGAGCACTGATTTATAGTTCTCTTCCCTTATGAAGTGGCCAGGCTTTACCACACACTGCTTGGCACAGCCGAGACTTGCTGGTGTTCCCTGCTTCATCATGCTGCTCAGTGATTCCACTACTTAAATTCCACCCTCCTTCTTGCTGTCTTGTCCCCCTCTGCCTGGACAGTCATAGATCCAGTAACAGACAGTTGCCAGTCTTAACCTCAGGGGGATGCCCTCATGCCAGCCTCACCCTTTTCTGGACTGGACCATTGGCATCAGACTAATGCTTCAGTATTGAACACCTCCAGCCCTTCCTCTCCTGACTCCACTGCTGTGTCCCACCCCTTCGTTCTCCATTCACAAGGGTGACCTATTAGGGGATGCTTCCCTTATCTTACTGTCTTAGGTGCTTGGGGACAGCCGTCATGGTCACATGGCGCTGTCTGTACTCCCTGACTGAATGGCTAAGCTTTTACACACAGGAGTTACCAAGAGCCCTTATTTCACAAAGGCAGATGGAGCAGGGGCTATTACTCAGTGGCTCATCCAGCTTTCACGAGGACATCTTTATCATGGGTGTCACTCTGGGCCCTGTGGACTTCAATATACTCCTGTGCTCTATGGTGTCAGGGTACCAGGCAGAATACAAGCAATAAAGAGTCCTAGCACATGATAGTAAGGTGGCAGGGTCAAGGCGTCTGTGTTCATCATGGAATAAGATAAACAAAGATTTTGCTGTAAGAAGCCTAAGTGCAAGACAGAGGCGGAGTCAGGGTGTTTGTAATAGAATGAGATAAACGGGGTAAATAATTTAAAAAGCAAACAAACACTTAGTCATTTCACCAATCACTACCTCCTCCACCCACCCCAAAGCCCTGTGGGTCTAGACTGTGACTGTATCAGTCTTACTTGACCAGGCACACGTTAGTAACCATTCTGAAAGCTCCACTCTCCGCAGGGCCCAGGACTGGCAGATGAATGCAGGAAGGGGTAGACAACAGATAAGGAACAGCCTTAAACAATTATGGGGATCCTGCAAGCTGAATGCTTCTTCCAGACACATGGCACAGAGTCTACTGCATTCCAAGCTGTATGAGCCCTGGTCAAAGCAAAGTTCAACCCCAAGCTGTCCCGCATCTGTAGGATTCTCTAGACTGATTATCTAGGCAATAATTATGAGGGCATTCACTGGGGGACATGGCAGGAGAGCATCCAAAGCACTGACTAGGGTCATGGAGCACCTCAGTAACAAAGGTGTCCCAGGGAATAGGATCCTAGACCAACGAAGACTGCTCTGCCATGCCTCCCAGCACAGCTTTGCAGTCCTTCTCATGGTGAGCAATGCTTTCCTCTGCCTTTCAGCAGCCCTGCTACAGCCTGGGTGAGACGTCCCATTCCCGGCCCCTCAGGCAGTTTGGCTGTATAATTTATTGTCTTCTCCTCTTTCCCATCTCAGAAGAGAGAGAGCATGGGCTGGAGCTGACCAGGAAGGCCAGCCAGATGAGGAGCCCCCTCTCACTGCTCCTCCAAATTCCTGCTTTCTGTCTCCCCACACTCACTCTCAGCATTTTTGCCTGAAGAAAGAGGCTTGCAACTGGCTGCAAGAGTAAAAATTTCCACTTTTAAAGAACGCTTTGTACCAACAAAGATAGCTTCACTTTTCGGGGAGCTGCACTGACTCTGCAATGGCTCTCCTGTAGCAAAGACAAGCTCCCAAGGCAGCAGTGAATCATGAGTTCTCAGCATGTATACCCAGGCTCTGGGATTTGCAAAACATTTTCTGAGCACTCAGAGTACTGAATTACACAAACTCATAGCACGCACTGAACCAATCTTGGCGCTTTCCTTCTTAAGGCTATCAGAAAATCAAGTGTTTTGCTGTTTGACCAGCACTTCCTTCTACTGGCATTCAGATGCTTTCCATGTCTCCTTCCTGATCTGTTCATTCAGCCTTCCTTAAAATTTGATCCAACCCTACAATGGCTTTGACTGCTAGTGCAAATCAGAACACTTTATCCTCCTCATTTGAGAGGACTTCATGTCTGTCTCTAAACTTGACTTTTTGACTTCCGCTTCTGCCTGTCTCCAAATATTCAGCTATCTTGTTTTCTGTATTGCTGGTAAGAAATTAACAAGTATGTTCTCATCACATCTTTTTAAAGAAATGAACTCTTTCCATTTTTTCCAGCATTTTTACTGGAGATTTTCAATTTTTAACAGAAAAAGGATACCTTCAGTTCTCAACTTTTGAAAACTGAATAATTTGGGAGTTTAGTTGAAAAATGAGAAAATTTTACAGAAAACATTTTAGTGTGGGGAAAAGCCGTTTTTATCTCTTATTTTCTTTAATAAAAATTTTCAACCAGCTTCAATCTTCTCCTTCCTAACTATTTTCTTCGGTTGAACCTCCTGGTTTCATACTCCAAAGGTAACCACTGATAAGCACTGTTTTTTGCTTGGTCCTGGATGGGTACTCAGAAAGGTTCCAACGTGGTTCAGAAAAGATTCTTACCCTCCCTGATTCTCTTCATGAAAAGCATGTGCTCCTCCGGTAATTCGGTCCTCTCCATAACTGTTCACTGCACACTGTCTTAGAATCATAGAAAATCAGGGTTGGAAGGGACTTCACAAGGTCATTGCGTCCAACCTCCTGCTCAGAGCAGGGCCATCCCCAACTATATTGTTCCACTGTTGAGCCAGACCTTAAAAACCTCCAAAGATGGAGATTACACCACCTCTCTAGCTAACCTGTTCAAGTGCTTCACCACCCTCCAGTAAGAAAGTTTTTCCTAATATCCAACCTAAACCTCCCTTGCTGCAACTTGAGATGGTTGCTCCTTGTTCTGTCATCTGCCACCACTGAGAACAGTCTAGCTCCATCTTCCTTTGAACCCCCCCCACCTTTCAGGTAGTTGAAGGCTGCTATTAAATTCCCTCTCAGTCTTCTTTTTTATAGTCTAAATAAGCCCAGTTCCCTCAGCCTCTCATCACAAGTCAGGTTCTCCAGCCCCTGAACCACTTTCGTTGCCCTCTACTGGACTGTCTCCAACTTGTTGACATCCTTTCTATAGTGGGGGGCCCAACACAGTACTCCAGATGTGGCCTCACTAGTGCAGAAAAGAACAGAATAATTATTTCCCTCGATCTGCTGGCAACGCTCCTACTAATGCACCCCAGTACGCTGTTAGCCTTCTTTGCAACAAGGGCACACTGCTGACTTATATCCATCTTATTGCCCACTGTAAGCCCCAGAGCTGTTGCTTAGCCAGTCAGTCCCCAGGGTGTAGCATTACATGGGAGTCTTCTGTCCAAAGTGCAGGACTTTGCACTTGTCCTTATTGAACCTCATGAGATTTCTTTTGGCCCAATCCTCCAATTTGTTTGTCTAGGTCACTCTGAATCGAAACCCTATCCTCCAGTGTATCTTCTGCACCCCTCAGCTTGGTGTCATCCACAAACTTGCTGAGGGTGCACTCCATCCCACCTTCCAGATCATTAAATGAAAATATTGAACAAAACTGGCACCAAGACCAACTTTTGGGGCACTCCACTTGATTCCAGGTGCCACCTAGACATTGAGCCATTGACTACTACCCATTGAGCCCAACAATCCAGTGAGCTTTCTATCCACCTTACAGTCCATTCATCTAACCCATACTTCCTCAGCTTCCTTGCAAGAATGCTGTGGGAGACAGTATCAAAAGCCTTGCTAAAATCAAGGTATATCATGTCCACTGTTTTCCCCATATTCACAGAGCCAGTCATCTCATCATAGAAGGCAATCAGGTTGGTCAGGAATGATTTGCCTTTGGTGAATCCATGCTGACTGTCCCTAATCACCTTCTTCTCCTCCAAGTGCTTAGAAATGGATTATTTGAGGACCTGCTCCATGATTTTTCTGGGGACCGAGGTGAGGCTGACTGGTCTATAGGTCCCTGGATCTTCCTTCTTTGTTTTCTTAAAGATGGGCACTATATTTGCCCTTTTCCAATCATCCAGGACCTCCCTGATCACCACAAGTTTTCAAAGAGAATGGCCAGTGGCTCTGCAATCACATCAGCCAACTCCCTTAGCACTCTCAGATGCACCGCATCCAGCTCCATGGACTTGTACACGTTCCCCTTTTCTAAATAGTCTCTAACCTCTTCTTTCACCACTGAAGTCTGCTCACCTTCTCCCCAAACTGTGTTGTCCGGTGCAGTAGTCTGGGAGCTGACCTTGCCTGTGAAGACAGAGGTAAAAAAAAGGCATTCAGGCCTTTTCCTCATCATCTGTGTTCTATCCCTTTGTTTTTCGCTGACCAGAATCTGGTAACTGGCACACTTATGGGGAAATTTTCTTTCTCTTCTGCTTTGATAAGGAATAAAATGGTTTCCCTTCCATCTAACCCCAACCTTTATATGCTGGGCGGAAATTAACCAAGCAAGGCCATTACCAGTGTCTTTTTCCAAAATGGCTCTAGTGTTCCTCACGCACTCACTTCAGATGTTTCACAGTACAAACACTCTTATTGTTTCCAAAAAATACAAGATCTCCAGACTGCTCCATCCAGCTTTGTACATACCAAGCAAGTTTAGTCAGTGTTTCTTTTCCAGGCAAGTGCTACCAGCTTCAAACTTCCACAGAGATTGTCTTGTCCACTCCTCCCAGCTTGTCCATTAAATGGGAGAGAATGTGTGGAAGGTATTGTTGACTGGGAAAGGAGACCTGAAGGTTTAGTGATGGCAGAAAGCAGTGTACTCCTTGGATATTTTGGGGCCCTTTCCAGTTTGATGTCAAAGTAAGAGTAGAGTGCATTTGATCCCTCAAATACACAAAAGGCCAAATCCCCAGCTGGTGTAAATCGGGGTCCATGGAATGATGTAGAGTTACACCTACTGAGGATCTGGGCCAAAGAACTTATGCCAGTTCCAGGCCCTTATTCCTGGAACTGACTGAGACCCGTTTGATGCTGTTCCCAAGGACAGGAAACAAAGGTTACTTTACACCAGTTTTGTGGCTCCCTAGCTTGGGCTATCTGGGAGCCAGGCCAGGTCCCAAGCAAACCCACTCTAATAGACACCTAACTTGCAACAGCATGAGGGGCCATTCTAGCATCTGGGGATGGTTGGAGCACAGAGCCCTAGCCATGGTACCTGAGAGACCAGCAAAGAGGGATGGCATTCAGCCAGCCATGTCAGCTCCATAACATCTAGGCCTCCACCATGGCAGGAAATCCCTCACTGACTGCATAAGCCAACACTACAGCCCCTTTTTCGTGCAAGCACAAAGGGGACCTTAATAGAGCTGAGTGTGTGGCTCTAAACTGAGAATCAAATATTGGTACAACCCCTCTATAGACTTTCCCCCCTGCCCAGTTTCTGCTTACATATGGTTACATGCCTGTAGTGTGCCATGCCTTCAGTTAGGACAAGCGGATGAAGAATGGACATGTTTAGAAGCATGGACCATGTTTAGCTAGTGAAGGCAGCACCTCTGCTCCAGATCCTGGGCATTCTGCCCATTACAAAATGGAACGAGTCGTTGCATGTATCAAAAAAACACTTGTAAACTTTTGCTCTTGAAATGTAACAGTGATGTTTTAGTAAACTGTTTTTAAATTGAAGGAATGACTGTTAGCAAGGCCACACATACACTGAATTCACTTTTCTTCTATTTCTTTCTTGCTGAATTTTTTTAACAAGTGCAGACAGGGGAGGAAAAATCTTGATGATGAAACAGGCAACCCTAGATAGCTATACACTAAATTCACACTGTGCCTCCCAGAAGGAATGAATTTCAGTGGGGCAGCAGAGGAAGGCTTTTAATGCCCAAGAAAAGTATCTAGATAAATTGCCTTCACTGTACCTCCCATATCAGAGTCCTGGTTCTATACAGTAGTTCACTCTTTGAGAATTAGGCCCTGAATTTCAGAAGGTTTCATACCCAGCAGAGATGCACCAATACATGACTGTAGGAGTGCAAGATAACTTGGCTACATGTCTGCCCACAAGTCCTTTTGCATCTTGGTTGGGTGTATGGAAATATGAACACCCACTTTTCACACCCAGAATTTTGGCTTATATATTTAAAGTCACTGTATCAAGCCCCGCCCTTGTTGATGGTCATACAACCCAAGTGACTTCAATTAAATTAACGGGGTGTAACCAAGGGCAGAATTTGTAGCACAATGTATACAAAAAGGATGATTTTAGTTAATCATTGGGCTGAGGTCATTCCTTCTGAAGCAAAGTTGCCCTGTTCCTCTTAGCTGTCAGGAATTCCAAAATTGTCCTGAATTTGTATTCTTCATTTTCAACCAATCTGTATGTCACCTCTACATCAGTTCTACTTTTTCACGATCCCACACAGAACCCCTTCTGTGTGAAGAAAGCCTAAACAGTTGGACATCCCCAAATGCATGAATGTTAATGGAAACTGGGCAATCTGAACCTTTATGTTGGTGGCCTCAACAGTCAACACAAATGAAACAATGCGCCAACAGTTTATCAGTGGCAAAATAACATAGTTTCAAACAATCCCAAAATATGAGAAGACAACAGGTCTTTGGGTGCTTTAAATACATCAACATCAATGGAGCAAGGTTGATATCTTCTGAATGAGGATATCTGATGGCTGACAAAGTGAGCTCATCTACATATGACGCTATATTGCCATAGTGATGCAGTACAGTGACGTAGCATCCAACTAGCATCATGGGTGTCTACACATGACAAGCCACTACTTTGCCACAGCAGTGCACTCCCCCATTATAATGCGGTGCTACGGCAAAATAGCTGCTAAAAATAACCGTGTGCCACACATATGGCACAGTACAGGCAGTTCTGGGAAGTACTTCCAAAGGGAAGTATTAAAGCATGGCACAGTAACAATGTTGCCATAGGGCAATGTGTAGACATGCCCAGTATGAGGTAAACCTTAAGGAAAATTTGGTAAGAATTAGAGTTAGACCCAGCTTCAAAGTCCCGTTCTGTATCCGGTTATAAAATCCCCAAAGTTCAAGTGTACTTTGGCTGCATGCATTTAGTTTTCATTCTTCCACAATAATAACACTTAAACAGTGAAATACATGGCCAGTAGACTGGTCTAGTGGACTGGACTTGGCAACCATATTTAGGGGAGAATCAAAGATAATTACATCAATGAAGAGGAGAAATGACCAGGACTCTTATCCAGCAAAACACCCATACCAGTTCTTGGTTCCAAGAGCATAATTAGTTCAGCACTAGAGAATTTGCTTAATCAGGGCCCAAAGGACTCACCAAAGTCCTTTTTCAGCTAATTGGTTCTGCAGGAATGGTTGGTCTCACAGGTGGACAATTACCCTGCCACCTTGATCTCAGTGCCCTTCCTGTTGTTGGTTGGGACTGCCATGCCTTCTGGCCTTTGTCTTTGAGAAGTTACTTCTAAATCTGAAGACTTCTCTAGTGATTTACCTAAGTAGTCAAGTTGGGACAAGATGTCTTGCCTTGCCTTATCTCTTAATGAGATCTGTGTAGATAAGCTAGAAGTTCCTCACTCAAAGGCCAATGTGATGATAGGTCAGCCCACCCTTCATTTGCCAATAGGTTAACAACAAAGTACTTACAGTTTGGGGTTACTTCTGTGCTACTTTGAGAAATTAAATTATTTATTCATACTTTCTCTTTGCAAATTTCACCACATATTTTGAGGTCAAAGTTCCAAGCATCTGGAAAAGTTTCCAGCTGATGGGAAAGAGAGGAGAAAATCTTTAAGAGGGGGAAGGAGAAGAATGCAAGCTGGTATCGTGGGAATCATGTAGGAATATGTTTGCCTCACTCTCATATTTAGCAACAGAAAGCTGCAGGCAAATTCACAATAAGCACATTCCTCAATGGGTGCAGGACAGAGTTAACTGAAGAATATAGTCACTAACACCAGGTTGAATGTCGGACAGTGAAGTAGTTTCATAGGCACACAAAAAACCTTATCTGAGAGTCTTAATTCAGTCTGATGGCTTGACAAAATGAAAGCACAAGCCATTCACAAGAGGCAGAGAGAGGGTTGCTGCTCCTTGGGACTGTTTCCAACATCCCTTCCAGGTAGCCATAGAAATTCAGACTCAGGGTCTTCTTGTCCAGGGTCAAGACTCCTATACTGAATCCAGTATTAGCACAATTGCAGGCTTCATTAACCTACATTTTGTACCTAGGATAGTCAGACTGGGATTTTCATACCTCACTGAACAGGACTCTGGGTTTGTCCCAAATGTCATGCAGTTACAGATTTCTTACACCCAATTAACCTTGGAATCAAGAGATACTGCATTTAGAGCAATGCTATTATCTCTCTGGCACACACAGCTCTGAGCAGGATTCCATGGAGCTGACCCTGATTGTACTGATATGTTATTATTACATGTATCACCAAACTGGCTTCAAGGACAGTCTTCACACCATGAACAAATGGCACGGCTGATTGATGCAATGGCACATTTTAAAGACTCATTACAGCACTGTGATGCTATGCTGCAGCTGTGAAATGTGCATGACGCATCACTGTGCCTCAAATAGATTCAGGACTCTGTCATTGGTTTATGAGCCAGGCCGTGCAGCACAGCCCCATGACAATGGAGAGAACTTAGGGACATACCCAGTGGAGGCAACAGATGAATGGAAAGCTCTAACTCCATAAATACTGCAGATGCTTAAAGATGCCCCAGTCTTTATGAAAGGGCAAAACTGCAGTTTCAGGTCAACTATGGTAACAGAATGTTTACCAAACTAACCTAGTAATAGTTTAATGCTTGTTCATGATTTTTCAGTTTAAATATAATAGAAAAATGAGGAGACTAGAAATACAGCCAAAACGTTTTGTAACTTCACTGAGTAGGTCAAATCTGGGTTCAAGCCCAAAGAGAGAAATGTTTCTATGAAGTGTATTTAGTTTGCAGTGCTTACATATCTGACTTGTAGTCATTTCTTAATGCACAGGAACTAGAAACCACCTTACATAAAAGTCACATTAACAAGTTTATTTGATCTCCAGGATTTTCAGCCCTTCCTCAGCACAGCAATGCGAGCAGTTCACTGTTGAACTACCAGCTCTTCCGCTTGCAATGAATCATGGGGACCAGAAATGCAAGCATAATTTTTGCAGATACAGCTTTTAGGAGTGTTTGCCTGTCTGTGAGAGTTTGCTGCATAATTCTGTGGGAGCACATATGTGTATTTATATGTGTTTTTCTCTAGGGGTCTATTAGAGATAGTCTGAGGCTGCAAAATTCCAACCCAGATACGGATCCAAGTTTCAAAAGCTCTGAGATTCACTGAGCTTGGTTTTTTTCCATTTATTGCAAAATTTAGAACTGAGTTAGGGTCACCCTTGCATCTGCAAAACTAGGCTGGAAATTCCAGAGGAACAGATTCTCCCATTGTGTTTCATCAGTTTTGCCTCCGGTCACTGCTTTTCCAAACCCAAAGGCCACTGAGACTTCAGGTTTGGATTGAGTCCAGGATGGAGGGAAAGCTTTGGGTGAGCTCAGTGTTTTTGGGGTCTCTAATGTCACTGCCACGTTTGATTTTTGGGAAGTGAATTGTCAATGCATATTAAAGAAAGAGAATCATTGGCTGGAAAAGAGAATCATTAGCCCAGAGGTAGGTGCGAAGCAAACCGTGGGGAGAAGCTGGGGGAATACTGGGATGAGTGATGGAAAATGTGGCTGTACAGGCTCCAAGGTGAAACATTGAGACATCAGAAAAAAACAGCAATTCCCAGACTCCCTGCTCCAGAACCAAGCAGGTAAATGTCTCTGCTAGTATCAGACAAAAAATTGGCTCCTCCCTTTACTAAATCATCTTGGAATAATTGATAACTGTCACTTTTTTCATCTGGATGAGCCAGAAGTACACCCTCCCTCCCCCCAGTTGATGAAGGAACATACATTCTGATCTCTCCTCATTCCCCATCCTAGACCCAGCAGAGTGACAAATTCATATTTTCCATCTTTCTACTTCTGTTGATCTGGGTGTGTCTTGTGTTGCAATTTCACTGAGGTCGATGCAATACCACTGAGTATTGCATTGTGCTGAGTGGTTGCTCTTGGCTTCCTGACAGATGGACAGTAGCAGGCAGACAGACAGAAAGCCACTTGAGGTATGCCAAAAATATCACTCAGCAGAGAAAGTGAGAAGGATTGCACAGACTCAGGGTGGGTACCAGCCTGGGAGGAGAAGGGGCCCCAGCATGTGTCATCTGCTGAACAAAGAAAAAAAGGAACAATCTTGTAAGTTCCATGTAGCTCAAAAGCCACAGAATGGTGCCATGACTCATCCAGTTAATAAAGAGCTTTTATGGGCAATGAGTCAGTTGTAAATTTGAGCAAGAGAATATGGAGGGTTTTTTTTAATCCAAATGTTGTTTTTTATTTGTATGTTGGGTTGGAGGGAGGATGGAGGATTATAGGCTTTTTGTGGGGAAAAGGAGAAGTGCCTCGTCACCACCAGACATGTATGCTCACAAGCACATAACTCATGGCTTCTCTCAACCACACTCCACTCTTCGGTTACTTGTGGAAGAAATGCTTTTTTTGTTGCTAATTCTGGGCTGTCTGAGTCACAGCCTTCCAGATGTTTGAAATAGATATCCTGGATATTTTAGCCGGGGGGGGCAAAGGATTCAGATTTTTTTTCTATCTTCAAGAAGGAGGATGGTCTGGTAGTTGAGGTCCATGTGACAACCTCCCTTCCCCATCCCAGGATGGTACCCATCTAGAGCGAGTTTGAGAAGATGAGTTCAATTTCCAGTTCTGCTACTGATGCTCTGGGTGACCTTGAGCAAGCTATGGCTTTGTCAGTGTGGGGAACCTTTTTTGGAAAGAATAAGGAGTGAATTAAACCACTATAGTTGCACAAATGCTATCTGACTAATCCTATTCTGGTATAAGAAGGCCTTCTCTCAAATTAGTTTATGTTGCTTCTGAAGTGAGATGAGCTGTTCCCCTCAAAAGCCACTGTTAGACTGGATCTAACCTATACATAATGTTTTATCCCTAGACATATGTCAGTAGGCAATATGATTTTCTTACCCATACAGTTGGTAACATACAGAAGGTAACGTTATCACTACAGTCTGTGAAATGACTGCCTAACCTGCAGGCAGTCATTATGGTGTATATAAAGCTGCCTTGTACCAGGCTAGCTTATTCTCATATGGAAACACCTTCACTGATTCATAGATTCATAAATTGTAGAGTCGGAAGGGACCACAATGGATCATCGTGTCCGACCCCCTGCCCCTGGCAGGAAAGAGGACCGAGGTCAGATGACCCCAGCCAGGTGACTATCTAGCCTCCTCTTGAAGACATTCAAGCTAGGTGATAGCACCACCTCTCTTGGAAGCCCATTCCAGATCCCGGCCACCCTTACTGTGAAAAATTTCTTCCTAATATCTAACCTAAATCCATTCTCAACTAGTTTACACCTGTTATTCCTAGTGACTCCCTGGGGCGCCTTAGTAAACAGCGCTTCCCCTATTTCCCGTTGACCTCCCCTAATAAATTCATAGGCAGCCACAAGATCTCCCCTCAGCCATCTCTTGTGAAGGCTGAAGAGATTCAGCTCT
>NW_005842355.1:244744-250485 GCF_000455745.1 Alligator sinensis
ATGATTTCATAGACATTAGGGCTGGAAGGGACCTTGGAAGATCATCGAGTCCAGCCCCCCGCCCAAAGGGCAGGAAGTCAGCTGGGGTCATAGGATCCCAGCAAGATAAGCATCCAGTTTCATCTTGAAGGTGTTCAATGAAGGCGCTTGAACCACCTCCGGTGGCAGGCTGTTCCAGACCTTGGGGGCTCGGACAGTAAAGAAGTTCTTCCTTATGTCCAGCCTGAAACGGTCTTGAAGTAGTTTGTGACCATTCGACCTCGTCATCCCTTGGGGCGCTCTGGTGAACAAACGTTCCCCCAGATGCTGGTGGTCACCCCTGATAAACTTGTAGGTGGCCATCAGATCACCCCTGAGCCTGCGCTTTTTCAGGCTAAAGAGCCCCAGGGCTCTCAGCCTGTCATCGTAGGGTCTGCTTCCCTGACCTCTGATCATGCGCGTGGCTCTTCTCTGGACTCTCTCAAGCTTCTCCACATCCTTTTTGAATTGTGGAGCCCAAAACTGGACACAGTACTCCAGCTGCGGCCTCACTAAGGCCGAGTACAGGGGGAGAATGACGTCCCGGGATTTGCTTGAGAAGCATCTATGGATGCAAGCCAGCGTTTTGGTCGCTTTACTAGCCGCCGCATCGCATTGCAGGCTCATGTTCATCTTGTGGTCAATGATGACCCCCAAGTCTCTTTCTTCCATAGTGCTAGCCAACATAGCACTGCCGAGCCTATAAGGATGCTGCGGGTTTTTTTTCCCAAGGTGGAGAACCTTGCATTTATCGGCGTTGAACACCATCAGATTCTCGTCCGCCCACTTGCTGAGCCTGTCCAGGTCAGCCTGGATAACCTGCCTGTCTTCTGGTGTGGATGCTTTGCCCCAAAGTTTGGTGTCATCGGCGAACTTGGCCAGTCCGCTTTTGACTCCAGTGTCCACATCATTAATGAAGATGTTGAACAGTATGGGTCCAAGGACAGAGCCTTGGGGGACCCCACTGGTCACAGGACACCACGATGAGTGACTTCCATCGATTACTACCCTCTGGGTCCGACCCCGGAGCCAATTTTCCAGCCAGCGGATCGTGGAGGACCCAAGGCAACAATTGGCCAGTTTCTCCAAGAGGCGATCATGGGACACCAGATCGAAGGCTTTTTTGAAGTCAAGATATATGACATCAATCTCTTCTCCCTTGTCCAGGTGATAGGTCACCTGGTCGTAGAAGGAAATGAGATTGGTCAAGCAAGACCTACCCGCAACAAACCCGTGCTGGCTATCCCTTAAGATGTTGGCGTCGGCCAGTCCATTAATGATGGCCTCTTTAATAAACTTTTCTAAGATCTTCCCTGGGATAGAAGTCAGGCTGATGGGCCTATAGTTAGCCGGATCCACTTTCCTCCCTTTCTTGAAGATAGGTACCACATTGGCCTTCTTCCAGTCTTCGGGCACTACACCAGAGCGCCATAACTTGGTATCATCAGCAAACTTGGAGAGGGTGCTCTCCACGTCCTCGTCCAAATCGCTGATGAAGATATTGAATAATATCAGTCTGAGGACCGAACCCTGCGGGACCCCACTGCCCACCTCCTTCCAGGCCATGAAGGAACCATCCACCACCACACTCTGGGTGCGGTCCCTAAGCCAGTTGTTCATACGGTTGTAGTTTTATATGGTTGTAGTTTATATGGTTGTAGTTTTGACATGTTTATATTGGTGTAGTTTTGCCTGCAGTGAGGGAGCTGAACCATTTTATCTATACTGCTGTAGTCAAATTGTACCACTTTTGTGTGTAAGCCAGTCCACATGACTGTATCTGGGAACCCAGCAGGTACAAGTGGCAAACCTCTCCCATGTAGACAAGGCTTTAATCATTCATACCAGCTCTGCGTATAGGTGAAATACTCGTATTCTGTCTTGTGCACCCACACTGAAGCCACATTACATAAGGGTGAGTGACCCTTGATGGTACAAGGCAGATATTTAGGAATACACAACTGTGTCCCCTTGACCTCTCTCTGCCTCCCTTACTTGCTCTGAAGCAAGGAATATGATACAGCACGTTTGTCTCATCTAGGTAAGATGGTTGGGACAGGGACTGTCTCTGAGCGCATGTGCAGCTCTCAGTACAATGGGGCAATGATCTTCACTGGGGCTTCTAGGTCAATGGTCTGTCCAAGCCAGCAGCCTACTGGCTCTGCATGGCTCTGGCCTTCCAGGTTCTGTAGGCAGCAACATGTAATGTGGCTGGCAACACATCCAGCTGCCTTTGAATAATCAGGCATCCTAACACAGTTGGGTCAAGTGGTGGTGATCATTGCATGAGTCAAGAACAGGGCTTAAACTCATGTCTCCTGATCCACATAGACCGGAGCCTTGACTGCTCTACCGCCATGCCCCAATTGGGCTGCTAGGTACTATAATTATTATTATAGTTCTGTTATAATAGTTTCAATTTTCTGCCCAAATGACTCGCCCTTGCTTGATCACTTTCCAGATTTTCTCTCTCCTCCTGGGAAAAAAAGAGTAAAATGTCAGTTTATGATGATTCCAGACCAAACTCTACTCAGGAGTGAGTCTGATGTCTTCAATGGACAGCTCCTTCTGCAGATAGATTTGGCTCAGCACAAATGAACTGCCAGCATAAGTTTCCATCATCTTTCTCTTTGTTTTGCTGTCATCCATGCTATCACCAAAAAAAGCCCATTAGTGCAATCAAGTCAGATCACTGCAACCTTTTTACAGCTCCTGAGAAGGTGAATTTGAGGCTCATGATGAACAGAGGAAAAGGGTATTAAAATAATCCAGGGGATGTAAGTGATTCAGGTTTGCTTTACAGCTGCGAATGAGCCATAAAACTGAAATTCTTCCTCCGCACCCCTCTAAAAAAGACTCTTGGTACACATGAGAACCACGGGGACGGATGAGCTCCCAGCCCTGGGGGACTATGGAGGAATTTTCCGTTTCCCTTCCCTGCCTGCCTCTCCCAGATAGAGATCCTCCTGGCTTTACTTCAGCAGCGTTTGGAGGTTTTATATATCCTGTCCCACAGAATCTCTGGGTCCAGTGTCATTTCCTCTGGGAACAGGGGCGGTGGGAGGCTGAGAGAAGAGGCTTTTGGCTGAGGTGGAGGTGGCTGAGAAAAACCATCTGCCCAGTCAGCAACTCTGAGAGGGGATGTGGAGACTCACTTCCACACACCCACACACTCACACATCCAGGACTGACTGTGTATATATACATTAATCTTGCACTATAAATAGAGGGCGGGCAGTCATGCACTTATTTTCTCAGTAAACATAAACTCCAGGCTTGATTCTCATAGAAAGAAAAGCTGGAGGGATAATGTATCCTGCTCCTGAGGGAGAAATCTCTCTCATGCAAAACCCCTAGAAAGACAGACAGACGGGCAGGAAGAAACTCTAAATATTTTCTTGCTTTCTTATATTAAGTTACAGACATGACATCCAGTTTCCCACCAGGGCTATTCTTTCTTTATAGCACACATTGTTCCAGTAAGGCCAACAGGACATCAGCCCTGGGCACAAGTCAGTTAGTGGCTTTCACTGCTGCTGGCCCAGCCACCGCCACTGCCACCCCAGCCACTGCCATTGCCCAGGACACAAAAACTGCTTGTTATATGTTTCCACTGTTCACTCCAGTGGCTTAAAGCAAAGCAAATGTGCCCCAGTGCCCCACCTCAGGCTGGCTGCAAAGACTCTGTGCAGCCTCAGAGGTGCACGGTTCTAGAGGAAAGATTTGTGCTAAGTGGGGAGGATGCTGTGTACTATGGAGAGGAAAGGCGCCTTCCCTCTTCCTTTACTGACAGCACCAGATTCTGAAATTACACACAGCAGGTTGTTCCTGTATGAGCTTCAAAAGCCGCCTCACATGCCTGCCTTCTCTTTAAACACTTCTCTTTTCCTGCCCCGATTAAAGTTGATCAGTTCCCCCAGCATCCCGGTGCTGTGAAAACATTTTGTCCCAGGGTAGGCTTAGATGTGTGGGCTCAGATCCCCAGCTGATGTAACCTGCCATCACTCCACTTATTTCAGGGTAGAAATGCTAATATATGCAACTCTCCACTGGAGTTTAGATATCCCATTTATTCTTCTCTTTGTCTCCTGACTTTGCTCTGCTCTTCATTTTCTTGTTATCCTGGCCTCTAAAGAAACCCTTACTCCCACTCCCAGAGATCTTGGTAAGGATTTTGAGCAGTTTAAGTCAAATAATCCATACCAAGGTTTCCACTGGACACAGTGGGTGCTGGGAGAGGACTCTGTGTAGCCATCCAAGTAGACTGATGTGAGAGGTAAAATGGGTGGTTTCATTCCAAGCTCCCACCCAACCTCCACATACCTGCTCGAGGGCTGGAACGGCTCACTTGGCTGTTTCAAGCAGAGAGGCAATGGATGGGGCACTGGCCAGTGGGGCTGTGCGAAACAGCAGCGCTCTGCTTGGACATCCATTTCGACGGAACAGTGTCTCATTTCAAGTTCTGTTTCATTTCGAAAACACTGTTCTGTTCTGTTCTGTTCTGTTCCGTTTCATCAAAACAGTGAAACTGTTTCGGCACTGTTTTGATGTTTCAATTGGGCTGGTGACCGTTCCCCTCCTCAGCGCTGTGATTGGCCTTCAAGCAGCTGGGAACTTGAAGCAATAGGCTTCAAGTGGCTGCATCAGGCTTCAAGCGACTGGGAACCCAGCCTGCACCCTGCACTGGGCTGGGTTTCTAGTGGCTTGCAGCCCTGTGGAGCTCAGCCCAGTATCAGGAGGTGGAGCACAGCCCCAGCTCTGCCCGCCTCCTGCCACCAGGCTGAGCTCCATGGGGCTGGCGGAGCCCGTCAGAGCACAGCCCGGCATCAGGAGGCAGGTAGAGCTGGCACTGCACTCTGATCAGCTCCGCTAGCCCCAGGGAGCACAGCCCAGCGGCGGGAGGTGGGGAAAGCCAGAGCTGCGCTCCACACCGGGCTGAGAGATATGGGGCTGTGTGGAGCCACTGGGAGCACAGCCCTGGCTCTTCCCTGCCTCCCACCGCCTGGCTGGGCTGCTGCTTTGAAACTTGAAATGTTTCAAAACTTTCAAAATGTTTCAACTGGCCTTGTTTCCTTTGGAGGCTGTTTTGAAGCCCTCTGTTTCATTTCTATTTCACTGTTTTGAGCTTGAAACGAGTCGAAACAGCATCAAAACAAAACAGCTGGTGAAATTTTGCATAGCCCTACTGGCTAGGGGCACAGGGGACCTTAGTGCTACCCCAGCTCTGCTGCTGATCTCCAGTGTGAAGACCAGTCTGGTGCTGTCAAAAAGGTCTGTTTACTTCCCTCCACACATACTCTTGTCCACATGGATTGTAAATTCCTGGTGTAGGGACTATCTTGCTAGGTACAGCACCTAGCACAATGGGGCCCTGGTTCCCTGCTATTGCAGGGTCCTCAGGCACATGTGGCACCCTTTTGTCATGCCTAGTCTCTGCGTGTGGCATAGTGCAGCTTTCTGGTGTTTGCTGCTATAGGAGGGTGTTTTGTGGCTGTGGTGTGTAAGAGGGCCTGAAGCAGATATTCTTATTGCCCATCGTGGACAAATGTTTAAGACAGATGCCTGAAATCACAAGGAACTGGGCTTGCTGACCCAGGAAGTTTCTTCCAGTCCTACTTCACTCTGTTCTGAGTGCTCGTTTCCATTGTTATGTATCCATAAAACATCCTGAGTCTCCTCTGATGAGTCTCTGGGGTTCCATGAAACACATGATTCTCCCTTTC
>NW_005842355.1:250580-264785 GCF_000455745.1 Alligator sinensis
TACCTTTGATCTGGTTATCCCTTTGCAAATCTCACTTCTACCTCCACATCAGGAGTCAACTATATCTGGATATAACCTGGTCAATAAGGAAGCCAAGATGCACAAGGGTGAGGCTGGGTTTCTTGGGGGTGGGTGAGAACCCTAGATCAGTTTTGATGCAGTAAGAAAGTGAGTGGGAGGCCCAGAGGTGGCAGGTCAGACAGGAATTTTCCTAAATGAGATTTTCATGCCCTCACCATGGAGGCACCCATGAAAGCAGTTCCTTCCCCTGTCAAGCTATTTGTTGCCTGTTTTTCACCTGACTCCAAACATGGGCCCCTTCCCAAGCTCCCAGGTTCCCATACTCACTCTGGAGGTGCTGCTTACAGTTCCCTGCAGAGGAGCTGACTGTGTGGGGGCAGGATTTAGGACAAGCTGTGTTTGAGCAAGATTGCATTTCCTCCCAGTGCGCTTGCCTCTTGGCTGCATATAGCTGTTTTTATTATTTAAGAACAGGGAGCTCCTTTTTCCCACAGAATGAGATTTTCCTATAAGACCTTTCATTACATCCAAACTTCAGACACCCAGGATGGGCAGAAGAAACTTGGAGCCAGGCAGAGACCCTGAAGATTGTGCCACCCTGGACACAGTAATTGCTTTGAATTCTCCTGTCCTCCCTGTAGTGTGTTTCACACCCAGATAAGCACACACCTGCACATGCTGCAAAGGGGACACACTGCAAACACATGAGCTATCATACACCCCATGGCTCAGTTTGTACACCTCTGTCAGACACAGGCAGCTCACACCACTACGTAGATCATGCAACATGCAAACAAAGCAGGCCCTAGCATACAGTCCTTGCCTGGGGCAAACAGACTCTACAGCTTCCCTGCATCTGCTTTCAAAGGACAGATTCTTCCCATCAGCAAACCAGATGCCTAGGTAGGGCATGGAGTTTACACCATAAGATACAAGCATAGAATCCCCTA
The DNA here is from genome assembly GCF_000455745.1 of Alligator sinensis. Classification (NCBI taxonomy): domain Eukaryota; kingdom Metazoa; phylum Chordata; order Crocodylia; family Alligatoridae; genus Alligator; species Alligator sinensis. The sequence continues at coordinate 251,552 of NW_005842355.1, forward strand.
GCACAAGACCTCCCCACCCTATGCCACCTAGGGCAGGTCACACGCCTCTTTAGACCCTTCTACACAAACCATTAACCTCTGTACAAATACACACACAATGGACAAGTATTCAAGCCTCCTGCACCTAGGTTTATATCTCTATAGGTACAGGCAGGCAGGCCATTCCTAAATCACTTACATCCTTACAATCAATCCCTTTACATATATACAGGCCCCACCCATGCTGCTAACCCTCATGTTGTTTCTGAGAGCTTCTCCAGCTAGCACAGCATGACTCTGCACTGAAGCATTACTGTACATCTTACAGTGTGCTAACTCAGGGTCCTGGCCAGCTCCTAGTGACGCCAACGGGAATCTTTAATGGGACTTTAATAAGAATCAGATTAAACCCTAAGCTCTCAAAGTCCTAGCCCTACATGCAGTGGGCTCAGAACAAAGTCTCATGTGGATGACTTGGGAGCAGATCTTTCCTTGGATTGCTCCAAGGTCAGGAATTTGTTGGAGGATTGTCCAAAGCTACTGGCCTCAGTTGGATTCAAAACCTCTATGCAAATTTCAAGGACACAGACTCATTCAAGTGTTCACACAAACATCACTGCATGAATATACGTGGTACATTCAGACATGCTAAACCACAGGTACAAGATGCAGAAACACATACATGCACAGCACTGCCAACCTGAGACATTCAAATATCACACATCTGGTGGCAAACTAGCATGGGATTAGATTTAAACAAGACATTCTTTCAGTTGTCTGCAGGGTTTTGAACATTCAGGATGCACTTGAGTCATAATTTCAGTTTTTCTCCTGCAACCATGAGGGCCAGAAACTTTTTTTTTTTAAGGTAAAGCTGTGTCTCTCTCAAAATCACATGACTCCAGGTTCTGGGGCTTTTAAAATAATATCGTGAGACTTGTGATAACACTGTGAAAGTTGGCAGGACTGCACACACTTCTCACTTGAACACACAAGTTCTTTAATCCTTGCCTGCCTGATCCATCACCCCATGTTCTGACACATATCAACAGAAAAGCACCTCTGTGCAGCACATGCCTGTGTGTGCAAATATATATAGGCAAATAAAAATATAGGCCAAATTATATCCTATGCACCTTTATGTAGGGACTTCATCAGGACTGCATGAGATGTAAGGCAATGCAGAATTTACCCCCATCTCCCTCATTTGGAAAAAAGGGCCCTTGTCCCTGCTATTCTCCCTGCCTCCCATATGGGGTGCCCCATGCCACCAAATCCCACCTAAGGATGATAAAAGGTTTGCAAGGGGCTCTGAATATCACAGGCGAGGGAAAGCTGTGGGTGTGAGGGACAGTGAGCACAGGGTGGAGTCCGGAAATCCTTCCAGCAAGAAAGAAAGACTGAAAGAAAGAGAAGAAAGAAAGGGGAACAAAAAAAACGACTTGGAATGGTTTGGAAACCATGTCCTCAGGGGCTGATACAATCTTTCCAGGCCAGCTACTCTTGGCAGCCTAGAATCTGTGCGAGAGCTTGAGTCACACTGCAGCAGACATCACAAAGGCCCTATTTAGCTTCCCCGTTCCCCAAAACCTCCCTCATTCCCCACCCCCACTTTCTCTCTCTCTCTCTCTCTCTCTCTCTCTCTCTCTCTCTCACACATACACACACACACATACACACACAAAGCTCCAACCACCACTTCCAACTTGGGAGGATTCCCTCAGTCCCTCTGGAGCCTTTCAGTGAAATGCAATTAAAATTGTTTCATCTCTTCCTCGCCCTTGGTTGCTGTTTCAGTGGGGGGGATGGTTCCAATGCAGCCTCTGGCGGGAATGTAAATGGCACGTTAGCATTGTTCCAAAGCTGAGAGCCACAGAATCCAATTTCTGCTGGAGAAACGCTCTCTCAACATGCAGAGCACACACTAATACACAGCCATATGTCTAATCAGACACGTAGCTGTCTGTTCGCATGTTGAGTGCGGCATGTGCACCATATTTTGCAACATGTGTGCATACTCATAATCACGCCTGCACACCTGCATCAGTAGTTTACAGACGTGTGTATCACCACAGAGAGATTTATTATTAGCTACACACATTGCAGACATTCTTTGCTTACGTATATGTGCACTCACGCACACACTTACACTTGCATGCAATTTTTTACATTTTATTGCAAAGAATTTGAATTTTGCTGCCAAGTTCTTTCCCAGGGCACCAGAAGGAGAAGCTGTTTTCATTTAACTTTAGTACAATGGTAACATCCATAGGCATATGCTCTATGTGTGATGCAAACACTGCCACAGTGACAGTAGGCTGCTGCACAGGCATGTTACAGGCAATTACATGCAAATACCCATGCACAGATAGAACAAGATGGGGCTGCTTTCCATTCTTTACTCCTGTACGTATGTACTGTGAAGGCTTGGCAGAGGCTGAGGGCCAAGCGAGATTACACCTGTTTTTTGTCTCTCTCTCTTTCTCTTCTGAAACTAATGTGACATTTTTAAGGTAGACCCAAGCAGATGTGTTCAGCAGAGTTGGGGCTTGTTTTTAAGTGACCACTTGTCATTCCGCCTTAACCTTCCTATAATTATTCTGCATCTGGCAGAACCAGGCCGTGCAGGAAATGCCATCAGCGTTAGAACTTCTTGAATCATTGTAAAACCATGGAAGCAGTGGTCCCCATGGCACATGTCTGTACTGCCAGCCAAGCCTCCTGGACTCTATAGGATAAAGTTCAACTAGCAAAAGAGTCTACTTCATTCTTCATGAGGGAAAAGGGAAAAGCGAGGAACAGGAGAGGAAAAAAAAAGTATCAGCCACGTAGAGCCAAATGTATTCAAGTGTATGTGAAAAATACAAAGCAACTAATTGCCTTGTGCTCTTCCAAGCCCCTATCCTGAATTGAGATCAAGGCAGCCAGTCCAGCCTCAGGCCTCACACAGGCACATCAAGATTTGATTTAGTGACAGGCACATTTTCAGCCATCTTGAAGATGGTGGGCTCCAGACTATGACTCAGACATCTCATAACCTCTCATAATCTCATACCCTCTCATAATCTCAGTCATAATCCTGCTAAGGGGAAATGGTGGGGAAAAGAGAGCAGGAAGAAACCAAAAAAAGGAAAATGGGTAATAAAGTCAAGTGAAAAATAAATGCATGCTGAGATTTCCAAAAGTTACTCAGGTATTCTAACTAAAGATGCCTGAAATTTATTTGATTTACAGAAAGTTCTGAGGCCTTCAATCTGCCCTGGATCCAGGTGTATGTATTATTATAATTTGCTTTGTATAGTGAAGGGTAGTTAACAGAGAAACGTACCTGGTACCTACAACAGTTTGTCTGCAGCTCTTACCATCTACTCTGTCAATAGGAATTGCCAACTAATCTGTCAGGCCAAATCCAGGGACTACCACCATGCAGCCTTTAGCCTCCGTCCTTTGCAAGAAGGGTAATTTGGCTTGCAAAAGGTGTCCACGCTATATATTTTCCCTAGCAAAGAGTGTCAAGGCAGGCTCTTGAACTCAGGTAAAATGGGGGAAATGATATTGATCTCCTGTGTGAAGAGCCTGGAGATCTACAGCACAGGTAACAGGAAACTACAGTAGCACTGAGCTTCTACTTCGGAATCCTGTTGGTTAGGGCTGTGTATTTCGGAGGAGGATGATCTCCACCCATCCTGCACTGTCACACGTGCTGTACAGTGTGTGCTTGCTCCATAACATGAGGCACAATGGGGAGTGAATGACAAAGTGGAATTCTTAGCTCTGCCTCCTTAGACGCAGTTCCAGTCGTGGTCTGTGTTAATATAATTTGCTACGCGTGGTGTAGGGTAGCTAGCGGAGAAGCTTACCCAGTAACCACAACAGTTTATCTGCAGCCCTTAGTGTCTACCCTCTCAAGAGGAGCTGTCAAGTCATCTGTCAGGGCAAATCCAGGGAGTATAGGCCAAGTTTTCACAGAGCCTTCATATAGCCCCTGTCCTTTGCATGAAGGGCGGATTTGGCGTCACGCACTACAGAGTGCTATATTCATAGACACAGACCAGCTGTACAGCTCTCTGGTGTACAGACGGCTGGCATTCATGGGAACTTTTTACTGCTATTTGTCAGGTCCATTTGTGAGGCACAGGCAAACAGAGGCAATATGCACTGAGATAAGAGTCCTTGAGAAAAGCACTGGGTGCACATGCACAGCGGCATGGCAAAGGTCTGTGTTTCGGCTACGTTATTCGCTTCCCAGCTAAGGGAGCAGATGCTATGCGGCAGAGGGTTATCCTGCCCGAGGAGTCCTGTTTGAACAATACAAGATCTAGGTTCTTGTGGCAGGTGCTGTGTTGTACTTGCTATACCTTTCACCTTCCCTAGTGGGGCAGATGCTTTAGCAGCTGCTATTCTCCAGGGGGGGAATGGGAAGTCCTCTACCCTGTTTCCATCAAAAGAAGACAAATATGCAAAGGGCCGAGCAGAGAGCGGCTGGTGCAATGAGCACAGACTAGACAGCCTGACGTTCACTGCCAGTGCTCCAGTTCATGCACAGAATGGGCAAGCTGCCTTCCTCAGCAGAAATCTGCATGTCCTTTCAGTACAGGCTGGGGCCCCCATCCTGACAGCTCTCCACAGGCTTCCTTCTCTCCCAGACTGAGGCTCTTCACACCGAGTTCTTGTGCTGGGTTCCCCCCTCCCCCCACCTCCCCCCAAGTGACATGCAAAACCAAAACTCCTTCTGGAGTTTTAGAAGCAGCTGCAGCATGTCCAGGTTGGTCCCAATAGAAGCCCTGGGCCTGTTCTTAGTGGGTATAAATCATGGATTTCAATGCTGGTTTACATGTGCTGAAGTTTTGACCTCAAATGGGTTTTAACAGCAGCCAGGTGGAGATGTGCTGTAGTTTTTGCAGCCTGCAAAGATTCAGAGACACCCCATGTTTTTGGAGCACAGAAAGCTACTGGCAAGCCCCAGACTTTTCCCGTGCTTTCAAAAGCCAAGGCTTAGGAACAGCTGAATGTCCCCGTGTGGCTGCAAGCAGGGGTGGAGAGAAGGGACGTGTGTGCGGGGGAGGCTGGCAGGGCCCTTGAACAGAGCAGGAGGCAGCAGCATGCTCCATCCCCGGGAGAGGGTGAGTCTCGTGTTGCTCTCAAGCCATGTCAGCTGCCTGGCCCTTGGAGAGAGCTGCTTCCCCAGCATTTGGCAGAAGGGAGAGGACCAGATGGGGCAAGTGGGAAATAAAACTGTAAAACCGATTTCAGCCCTGGCCAGTTTAAAAAGACAGTATGATCCCAGGCTTGGGATACCCCATGAGCTGAGTTTTAGGTTGAAATAAGCTAAGCCAGAGCCCTGGTAATAGGGACATGAGCCTTCATGGTGAGTGAATCCTTTGACCCTGCTCCAGAGGCCATGACACTAGGGATGGACTAGGTAAGAGCAATGCAGTGTCCACAGCTGCTTCCATCCACAGTCGTCGCAGGGCCCATGTGCAGTAGGCAAGGATTACTACCCCTTCCCTGTTTTGAGAAGGGGAAACTGAGGCCCAATATACAGAATTGTCTTGGTCAAGGCCTCCTAGTAGCCCAGCTCAAGCCCTGACACCCATCCCCTGCTCTAACCACTGCATGCTGCTGTCCTTCTGGATGCTTAGCCCAGCAGTGTCTTCCAGGGGCGTGGGGTGCATGTGTTTTCCAAGGGAGGAAACTTGTGTGTTCCTTTGCAAAGGGAGGTTCTTGCTTTCCTGAATGCACATTGCATCATCTGCCCACTACATGTTGGCTGTCATGGGAACTGTTTGGTGCCAATAAAGCCCATGTCACAGCTTCTTCACGGGTATGGCTACTCATGCTAGATGTATTAACTAGCACAGGGAAACACGCACATGCTGTGAAAACATGGCCCGCGTCTGTGCCCTATATCAGTAGGCCCAGCACTGAATGGAGCGTGGCAAGACCCTTCCAGCTCCTCTGGATCTGTGCTGAGGGGACCCAGGAGCCAATAGGACCTGCTCTGGGCATTGATTTCACTCCTGAATCTGGATGGGACATGTCTTCAGACCCCTGCAGCCATCCCACCCAGGCTACATAAAGCCGGCATTGAGGCCTGACCCTGTATCTACGCACTGCGATCCTCTGAGGAAGCAGTGCCCAGAGGCAGCAGCCAAGGCCTCGTGATTTGTCAGCTCCGTTACACAAAGAGCCTTTGAATCTCGCCCAGTTCCCCCGGCCTCCTCAACCCCACCCCTCCAAATTTATTTTCATGCATAGAAAATACACATACACACACCCTATATACACCTTCCTAATGGCAGGAAAGCCCCCGCCAGCCCTCAGGCATGCTCAGTGGAGCCTGTGTTTTTCTTAGCCTGCTTTGTAAGCTGTTAATTTCCTTCCCCAGTCATAAATAAAACCATCCCATAAAATTAAGGGGTTGTGTAATATAATGTTGCCTTTCTAATAAAATCAGTCAGAGCCCCAGAGGCAAGAGGGGGCCTTTCCTGTCCCATCCCCTCCCCCTCACACACACGCGCACACACACACTCCACTCAGGGCCAGCATGAAGGCTGAATCCTGGATGCTCCTGTCCCCACTGCTGACATTTCTGCCCAGTAATTTGGACTGTTAGGTCTAATCTCCATGCAGAGCTCTCATCAGACTGATCACAGAGCAGAGTTGGGGTGTCTGTCAGGATTAGAGAGGCCAACAGGTGGTGAGCCACCCATCATAGAGCCAATCATGACCACAGCATGGACTGGGAGTACTGGTATCCTGGAATGACAAACTAGAGTGACTGAGGTGGACTGTAGTCTGGGAAGAAGAAATCAAATGATCCTAGCCCAGGTGCTAAGACGGGCTGTACTTTTCATGGTGGGTGAAAGAGAGGACTGTAGTAACTCATCTCTAAGATAGTAATATAAAAGCTATGCAGCATCCCAGAGGCCTCCATCATGAGGGGAGATTTCCCCTGCCTGTCCCCAGCCCTCAGAGTTCCTTCTAACCAGGGAAGCTTTTCAAAATACGTAGGCCCCAACCCCATGGCTGGAGCCTAACATTTTAGCATGCAAATGGGCATACCGGGGAGTCTGTTGGTACAAAGAGAGGAGGTATGTGCTACATGCTCATAGTGCTGGAGACAGATGCTGAACATCTGGCCTTTTCTGTGGAAAGCAAGATGCCTTTCAGCTGAACCAGTAGGAGCTAAGAGGGGATGCTGCAGGAAAGGGACTTAGACCAGTGGCTTTGATGGACCTGAGCCACCAAATCCGTAACAGGATTCAGAGAGGGCCTTGAACGTGCTCAGTGATCAGGAAGCTTGGGTGAGGGTTTCTTTTTCTCTCCCTTGGGGAGTTATAGGTACTAGCTGCAAAGATCAGGCCTGGGAAGTTCTCCAAGATTGTTCCACAACCAGAACCAGGGCCAGGGTAAAACAGCAGAGCTCCACTGCAGTCAGGATAGATCTGTCCTTCTGCCAGATGGGTGTGTATTGTTTGCATGGAAATCTCAAACAGAAGGGCTTGGCCCAAAAGCAGAGCTGGTTTGCGGTTGAGGGAGCTTTCTACCTTATAAAGTCATAAAAAACTCAGAAGGTCCCAGAATGCTGCTCCTTGTTAACGCTGCCTGCAGCCTGACTGTTGTGGAGCAAGGAATACACCATGTCCCCTGCATACGGGCTGGCCAACGAGCCATTGGGGCAGAGCTGGCTGACGCTTGGCCTGGGATTGAGCCCCGCACCCAAGGAGCGTGGAATAGCACTGAGCCCTGAGGGGATCGGGGCTAGTGGTGAGCACCGCAGGGGCAGCAGCAGCAGCAGAACCATCACCACACTCCTAAGGTAGCAATGATGGTAAGGCAAAAAGGGACCCCGCATGGCTTCCTATTCTAGAACCTCCCTCTCTCCCTCCCGCCAGGCCCACTTCTTCTGCTAGGGCCTCTTCTCCCCTTCTTATTGTCCTGGGACTCCATACCTGGACCTATCCCATTCCATCTGTCCTGGCACCCATCCCTCTGCTGCTCCCAGGTGCTGCTTGGCCTATCTCTAGGACCTGTTCCTTGCCTTCTGATTGTTTTGGGTCAGAAACAAGTTATATGAATGCATGCATCTCCCACAACCTGAGTGCTGCAGGGACCTGGCAGAAGGCCATGACCAGCCTCCTAAGGGCTGTGACCTGAGAACAGGGTGTTGGCTGTAGAGGCCCCACAGCTCTTCCATTGCTATTTGGGGCCTACTCCATATGTTGCCTTTGTACCCATTGAGAGGAGGACTGTTTTTGGATGAACTGTGCCAGAATAAGCACTTTTATCTTAATAAACCTACATCCACATGAAGGGGATTGGACCCCCCTAACAGCAGTAACAGGGTTAAACCAGTGTGGGTTTTGTGTGAAGTTAAGATTAATTGATTCATAGAGTCGGAAGGGACCTCAGTGGGCCATCTAGTCTGAGCCCCTGCCCCAGCAGGCAAGAAAAGAATCACCAAACCTGGGGTCATGTGATCCCAGCCAGGTGCCTGTCCAGTCTCCTCTTGCAGACCCCCAAGGATGGGGCGAGCACCACCTCCCTTGGGAGCCCATTACAGATTCTGGCAACCCTGACCATGAGGCACTTTTTCCTAATGTCCAGCCTAAACCTTCTCTCTAGTAGCTTATGGCCATTGTTCCTTGTCATTCCAGGGGGTGCCCTGGTGGACAGATCATCGTCTACTTTATGTTATGAATTTGTAAGCCGCCACAAGGTCCCCTCTCAGTCTTCTCTTGGAGAGGCTGAAGAGGTTAAAGTCTCTTAGCCTTTCCCCGTAGGGCCTTCCCTGCAGGCCTCTACTCAGGTGAATGGCCCTTCTTTGGACCCTCTCCAGGTTGTCCACATCTCGCTTGAACTGTGGTGTCCAGAACTGGACACAGTACTCCAGCTGCGGCCTGACCAGTGCCGCATAGAGGGGGAGAGTCACTTCCCTGGACCTGTTTGCGAAGCACCTACGGATGCACGACAAGGTGCAATTGGCTCTGCCAACTGCTTCATCACATTGGCAACTCAGTGGAGCTGAGAAGGTCGCCCCCCAGCCTATAGGTATGATGGCAGTTCTTCCTCCCTAGATGCAGCACCTTGCATTTGTCCTTATTGAATTGCATCCTGTTGCTCTCTGCCAACTTCCCCAGCCTGTCTAGGTCCACCTGGATCTGGTTCCTCCTCTCCAGGGTGTTAGCTGCACCCCATAATTTTGTGTCATCTGCGAATTTGGACAGGGTGCTTCCCACCCCCTCGTCCAGATCACTGATGAAGATGTTAAGGCCTACACTAGATCTGCTTTAGATCTGCATTAGATGTGAGGACCTGCCCCAGGGCTAGGAAGAGAAAATCCTTGAGCAGGCATCCCGTTTCCCCTACTGGAACACAGGGCTGAAATCTGAGGTGCGATACAATGTGTGAAAACACCGCAGGAGAGTGGAGAAGTTGGAAAGGAAAGGAAAGGAAAGGAAAGGAAAGGAAAGGAAAGGAGGAGGAATCAGAGAAAGGGTGGATATAGAGAGAGAAAGAAGGAGAGGTCGAAAAGATTGGGGCTGTTTAGGTGTGAAAGGAAAAGAATAGAGGAAAAGAGTGACACAGAAAAATGAGTGCTTCAGGGAAGGAAAACTAGATGTTCCTCTTTATCCTCAAAACAGAATTGCTGGGGGGTATTCAGTAGCACTGAAAGGTAGCACAGTACAAACACATCGAAGGAAAAGCTACTGCCCATGGCAAATAATTTGACTGTGGAAGTCGCTTTCACAAAGTGTTGGGGAAGCATAGAGATGGTAACAGTGGTTTTGTGAGAAAAGCAAGCCCTTCCACATCAGGACTTAACACTACCCACAAACAGAAGTTGCCCTTCAAGAGTGGCCACCATTGCCGCCTGCTGCGGGAGAACTCCCCCCCTCCTCTGAAGCAGCTGGTGCTGACCACGGCCAGAGACAAAGCACTGAGCAAAATGGACCATGAGTTTCAGCCAGTCTGGCAATTCCTGCATCCTAGGAATAGAAGATGGAGTTAGGAGAGGTGCCTGCCCCTTACAAATCAGGACCTCATGTAGGGCCCAATGCTGTGAATGGGTAGAAGGATGAAGGTTGCACTGGATGTGGGAAAGAGGCTGGGATGCCTGGCAAGAGGGGTTGCTGAAGACACCCTCAAGGTGGGGGCTTTGTGTAAGCAGCCCATGAGGTGCCCTTCAATAGATCAAGTATAGTGGCTCTGGGGAGAGTGAAGTCCTCCAAGGGCCTGAGCCCCACAGGGATGTACTCCAAGGGACCCCCGGATGGGGCAGGCGTAGGTGACCTGCTGCTTGGACACCCCGTTCTACCCCCAGCTTAGGGGAAGCTCCAGCTATGGAGATTCAGAGGCAATGGGGTGGGTCTCCTGTCTTCCTTCCTAGCAGCTGCTTCAGGTGAACACAAGGCACCTTGTCCACAGTCAACTCGCTTGCCACCTTCCCCGCTTTGAAAGGGAGCTCCAGTCACAGGAAATAATGAGGCAGCCCTGCTCCCAGTCATATTCCACGAACACTGCCACACACAAGCCAGGTGCTGTTTGCAGAAACAAGGAACCTTAACTCCTGGCATATTTTTCCACCTTAAGAAAACTCTGTGGCTAGGGCAGGAAATAGCCAGGAACATATGGACCCTTTCAAGGAGGGAGAGAGAGAGTGTGTGTGGTTTTCTGGGAACAGGCTCTAATGTTCTGTGTATAATTAAAGAGCTGTTTTAATGAATTCCATACCCCTCCCTGCAAACACACACACAAACACACACACCTCACTTGCTTCTCCACACCTGCCCTCTGCTGTACACACACAGAGCCTCACAGACGCACCAAGAGTTATTCAGTCATCTTCTCAGGGCTGTCCTCATTTTCAGTAATTAGGCTAAACTGCAGCTTTTTGAGGTAAGCAAATGAGACAGCCTTAGCCCTAGTTGACTGATAGAGAACTGAGGCATAGAGCCGTTGATAAGTAACTTGACAAAGCCCAGAGAAGGTGTCAGTCTCAGGCACTGGATTAGAACTCAGTATTTCTGCCCATGTTCAAACATGCTCCTTCACATGTGTGCACTTCCTTTTCCAGGTGCCTAAATGCTTTGTCTGACACACAAACACACGTTATAGCAACAGGCTACAAACAGGATCAAGTCCCCACTTTCCTAGGTGCTGTGCATACAAGCACTTTTTTCAAACTGCTTCTGCTGGCAAGAGCAACCAATTAAACCTTAGGACACTGGCATTTTCCAGACCTGATGCCAAGTTGATTTTTGGTCTATGACTATAGGTCAAAATATTCAAAAACAATGAATACAGCCTAATTCTCCGGGACCTTTCTACCATGAGAATAACAACTCTGATAGCCCCTTATGCCAAACTGAGCCCCACAAAAAAGAATTAATTAGTTAATTAAATTAATCTTAAAAAAAACCTGAAATGAACTGTGTCAAAAAATCCCTCCCCCCGAGCAGTTTTTATTTGAAAAGAGAAGGAGACAGGGAGTCCATGAAACTCATATTGCTATTGATTTTACATAGAAAGCACTCATGGACTGTGGTGATGGGCAGAACATAAAACCCTGCGACAGATAGAGAGATTTTCACAGCGGTGGGCGCCCAGCACTTTCTAAAACGTGTGTTCCTTTAAGATGTCTCTGGTTGGGTGCCTGCAGATTGAGGCAGGAAACATAACCAGTCACTTCTGCAAATCTCAGTTGTAGATTATAGACCGCTTTGCTGTTCCGTATCCAAAGCATTCACATTTACACACTGTTTTCATATGGTATCTAGTAGTATCTCTCCATTCCTGGCCGGGAGGGATTCTCCGTAGCCATATTTTAGCCTTGTGAGTGCTCAGCTTTCTTGGGAAATACCTGCTTGAGCAGCTTTTCCCCAGGAAAATGAAGCTGTTAACATTTCTCAGAGGCACCTTCTTCCCCCTGGAGCAGGCGTCTGACAGGGGAGGATGCTGACATCTCAATGCAGATGGGCAAAACTGACATGCAGAGCTGTGCTCAGAGGCAACTTGCAGCAGCGGGTGAACATCACACTGGATCTGGCTCAAAACAAGGCAGAGGCGCTCTGCCCAAAGCGCTGTCTCCTTCCATCCAAGATGGCTGCCTCCTAGCAGCCTCCTGGCGGTAGACGTCCAGTTGCCTGACATTAGCAACTGGCCCCCAGTGGGAACCAAAATGCCAACCTGTCACATGAATCATAATTTAAAAGGGTGAGGGCTTCTCCTCTCCTCTCCTCTCCATGGCAGAGGGAGAATGAAAATGTGGATGGGCTGTGCATCATGCCCAGTGCCTAAAGACCAGAAAATCCTTCCTTTTCAGAAACCTTTCAGCATTGTGCCATAAACCCCTTTTTCATACAGTCTGGTCAATCCTACTCAGGACACCTCAGGGCCCAGCAAGGGAGGCCAGTGCAATTGCTGTCTCTCGCTCTCTACTTAGCCACAGAAAACTAGCACATTGCTTACCCAACTGGTCTGAGTCTTAGGCTGCCTACTAGGTATGCCTCTGCTTTGTAGCATCACGCTCACACACACTGCCCGGTGCAGCACACACCTGCATATCAGAGCCAGGCAAACGGATTCAGAATTCACTTGCTGCCTGAATTCTGTCACTTTTGTCTGCCTGTGATTTTTCTCAGATTCATTCCTTATCTGAAATTATTCATTGTGTCGCTCCTGTGAAGGATCCTTGCTCTGTTGCTCCTTCACAAGCAGCTTGCTGCAAGTATCACATATCTAGAAGTTCAAGCAGCTGTGATTGCAGATTACCTGGTCTGTGTCTGCACCCCTGGTTAGATGAATCTTTGAAGTAGGTTTCTAGTGTGAATACTATATCAAATGCCATAGATATTTTGCTGTTTGCTTAGGACTTGGTATTTCAGAGTCACTCCTGCCATCAAACGGGTTTGCTAAAAGAGTTGCAGAAAGTGAACTAAAAAAGATGTGAACAAAGGCCAAGTAAATTCATTTAAAATGTGAGCAATATTACCAGAGGCTATTTTTCAGTTTTCACCAACTCTAACATTTCCCAGCCTATTGCATGCTGCCAACCCTAATACAAAAGAACAGGGCTTGGGGGAGTAGTTTTGGGAGTCCCAAAAGGAAGGTGGATGTGGATGTAATGTCCTGAAACTTGTTTGCAGTCTCCCTGTCTCTAACACATGACTCAACGGCTAACCTACCTATGGACACTTTGAGTTATACCCCATTCCAAGATAACACCCAAAGCATATGCACACATGTGCCC
>NW_005842355.1:264816-268088 GCF_000455745.1 Alligator sinensis
CATGTGCCGGCTCTTCCAAACAGCATGCATGCATTGGCCTTCACACAAAAGCAACCATGCACGTAGTGAAGCATGCAGACAGACATCTCCTGTGTGCATATAAACACATTCCTATTCTCTCCCAGCCTCTAAAAATGACTTATGGCCAACCTGCAGCAGCACAGGTGCCACAAGTGGCATGGGCAGACTCTGCATGGCATGCAGCAGAACAGGGAGGGGACAAGCAGCATGGCAGCAGATAGGGAAGGAAGCAGAAAGCGGAACAGAGCAGTCAGGAGCACAGGGCAGGGAGCAGAAAGGAAAGCATCAGGCAGGATAGGGGAAAGGGATCGGAGTGGCACTCAGGCATGGTGCTGAGTTAAATTTGTGTCACTCTTGCTCCCACTGGCTGAGGGCATACCACTTCCAACCAAGCCAGAGAGAACTTCTGTGAAAACAGCCCACCACCTTGTTCCCACCTCCCACATACCAAATGCTGAAAAAATACAGTGCAGTTGTATGCACCGATGCATAACTGGACTGCAGTTGTATGCACTGGTGCATAACTGGGCTGCAGTTGTATGCACTGGGACATAACTGGGCTACTCTTAGGCTCAAGTATGCAAGCCCAGTGCCATTCTAACAGCAGCTGCATGATAATCTCTTGGCAACAGGCACTTGTCTAACAGGAGTGAATGGGCGAGGCATGTATTCATGGCAGCACTCCCCAGCACCATCAGAAGTAGTATAGACCTGCCCTTAGGGTAACTTGGAGCTTGTGGATTTTTTCAGTGCATGTGTGATCATTGTCCTGGTTCAAGAGCATTAGATAAGTGATTTGATAAGCGTGAATAAATTAATAATTAGTTGGGAATCTATGCATTGATTGATACAGGTAATTAATGAATAATTAATATTGAATTAAGTGATTAAATTACTAATAGGTTAATAATAAATGCACATCCACCCTCAGGCTATACACATACAAGCCCTTGTGCATGTACCTTCTCATATGCGCACCCAACACACAAGCCCATGTCCATTTCTAAACACAGACACCTTCTGACCTTTGTGTTTTAGACATTGATGCACAAATTTCCATATTTTGTCCTGGTGGTGCAATGGACAGTCCCCTGATAGCTACATGAGACTGCACACAGTAAAGCAGAGCTCGTCCCATTCTTTTTTTTCCCCCCATTACTACCTAGAGCTGTCTTCACCAGCTGTTTCCAGCCATGTGGTACAAGTGCTGTTTGGGTGGAGAGCCTGATGGTTTTGATTCAAACAGGTCACACAAGCTGGCTGTAAGGGACTGGATGTAGAACATGCACTATCTGACTACATACATCTGGGTAGGCGTGGGAAGAGATATTTCTCTCTAAATGTGCCAGTTCCCAGAATTGGGACCTTCAGGCACTGAGTGCATATGGAATGAATCAGGGACAGCACGACACCAGTGAGGGTCAGCCAGGCCTGCGATTCACAAACATCCCCTCCCACAGGATCCCCACCACTTCATTGTGATCCATGTGTCACACTGAAGCACTGCCCTTCAAGGACCAGCCCCATGTCTGACAGAAGACGTAGTCTCTGATGACCCACCCTGAACAGTAACACTTGCATCAAAACGGATCTGGGACCCAGAGCTCACCTTCTCAGAAGTTAGGAGAGGGGGAGGGAGAGAGAAGAGGATGAATGGGAAGCTACATAACCTGGAGAATGGAGACATTCTTCCACACATATTCTGCAGTGTTGGGGCTAGTGTCTTTGTGCCCCATTGTCTTCTGCTGGATGAGATCAGAGCTGCACCAGTGCTGTTTATAAACCTCCGGCCCTCTAGTGGCTGAAAGCTTGCAGAGATGTACAGTATATACCCATTGCTCAGGGTGGGTGGAGCATCTGGAGTACAAAGCTGAGTGAACAACATGGCTGTACCCCATGCTGCATGTGCAAGATAAAGATTAGCCAATGTCTGGGTTGCCAGTCTATAAATACTAACAACCTGTTCCAGTCACAGAACTGAAGGAAATTCCTACTTGATCTAGGATTCATACCTGGCCTGAAGATAACACTCTACCTTGGCCTAGGGGTTAATCTCAGTCTCTAGGCTAATTCCAGTCAGAGTCCACATGGTGGGATAGTTTAATCACTGGAGATCCAGAGAGAGCAGATGTCTATGCTAGAGCCAAGGAAGCACTTCCACTGTGTCCTTGGTGCCTTTGACCTCAGGGATATTGTGTTCTGGTTTTATCTGCCTTGTGAACTCAAGATGTTCAAAATCATCCTTGTGACTTGTGCTGAAATAAAGAAGCAGGAGGTAGAAGGGAGAGTAAAATGGAGATCTAAAGAGCTCTTGGGAGGAAAAAAAAGCAGAAGTTAAGAGAGTGAACGTGAGCCTCAGGAAGCAGAGAGAGCAGGAAGGGGAGTGAGACAAGGCTTTGATGAGAGGCAGCCAAAAGGAATCAGAGATAGACAAGTCATCACCATCAATAAGGAGCCTTGGGGTTTCCCCTTGGATGGCGGCTGTGGAGGCATCTGTAAGCAATTACAGCCTTGCTGGTGTCCCATGCTGACCTCCCCCATTTCCATCTCATACCAGGCAGCTCTGCCCACCCCCTCTCCCCTTGACCCTTTGCTCCCAGCCGCCTCCCATCCTCTCCCAGCTGTGCGCACAGGAAGAAGCTGTCTGCTCTGCACTCAGTGAATTCTGGCAGGCAACTCTCACAGTGAAGCCATTCCTGTGTACAGCAGGCCCCTCTCCAGAGCCAGTTAAAGCTGCATGGTCTCAGGGACCTGGGCTTGGATGTGCCCATCTCCACTTTCCAGCTGGTCCAAGCTCTGCAACCCCAAAAGGATTCCCCCCTAAATCTGCTGATGACTGAGCTATGGACATCACATCAGGGTATTGCACTGAAAATCTCTTGATACATGGCTGCCTGATCTGCTATGCAAAAGAGGGTACTGGCTTCATGGGTGGTGGCTTAGCAAACAATGAGCCCAGGAGCAGAGATTGTCCCCTGCCAGGAGTTCCCTTCTCCTCAGGGAGCCCCAGAACAGGGCATCCCTCCCAGCCAGTAACAGCATATGAATGAGCCTCTGCTTTCTACAGTGGGTTCAAGACCAGCTGAGCTTATACTCAGGCACTCGACACATTCCATACTGCTGAAGGGTTGTCTCCAGCTTAGGGCACTCTCTTCCAGCTAACTCCAAGTTAGGGAATTACTTGAGGCCTCCAATTCTTTAAGCATCTTACAGAATGAATCATCTCACTGGGGGTGGGCTAAGGAAAGAGT
>NW_005842355.1:268119-285984 GCF_000455745.1 Alligator sinensis
TGATTTCTTGACCTATTATAGGCTGGTCTGAAGTCTCTATTTCAAAGGCGTGGGGAGTTGTAATACACCAGGCAAAGAACAGCTAGAGAGGTCCTGTGGAAACAGGCTTGGCTTGGCAAAGATACCAGCTCTGTGAAGCACATTGCCTTGCGGGAGTGTTTGTTGGGACAGTAGCTGGGACAAACAGTGTTGCCTGCGAGGCCAAGGGTGGGAGAGCCCCTCAGCAGCAAAAATAGCTATTCAGAAAATAGAGAGGCCAAAAATAATTTGTTTTTTAAGCAATGAAAGAGGAAGAAAGGAAGGAGGGATGAGTGGCAGCCAACACTTTCCAGGCTCTTCCTGAATTGTCCCATTGAGAGCTCTTATGCTGCATACATGTTCATCACCAGCTTCCTGTGGGTGCCCCGGGGTAGCGCCGGCGCACAGAGCCTCCTCTTGTTGGTCTTCACCCAAGGAGAATTACGATGTAGGGCAGGATACTACTGAGAGGCCAGTTAAGAAGAATCAGAACAGCAGCCTATAATCTACTGACTGCTGGCCGGGCACTCGGAAATTGTGACTGAGGCGTCTTGCTGCTCTATGAACGCCTTTCTCTCCCTCAGTCTCTCGTTCTGGCAAAGCAGAGGAGAGTCATTTCCTGAGCGACATTTGGAGTTGGGTGCGGGAGGTATTTTTAGCTCAATGACTGAGCATCAAGGAGATAACCACCACCAACAGTGGAGGACATGACTGTTGAGGCCCTCAGCCCAGAAGGTGGGGGCCCATTCACAGCCATCAGCAGGCAGCAATGAACACTGAAGTGCCCCAGGGGTAAGTGCACTCACTGCATTTGCCCCAGGGGTAAGTGTTTGCTGTGGTAGGCTGCATGCCTGTGGGGCTGATCCTACAGGAGCAGAAGGGAAGGCAGGGCTGGAGCATCTGGGTCACAGGAGCATCAGTTAGCTTGGCAACCCCATGACAGAAGAGGAAAAGAGACAGGCAGGATGCTCTGCTGATTAAAGCACTAGCTGGCCCTGGATTCAACTCACTCCCCTGCCACAAACCTCTATGGCCTGATTAAGCCTCTTGTGCCTCAGCTCCCCCTCAAAACACTGGGGATAATAGCCTCACAGTGGGTGGTGAGGATAAGTGCATTAAAGAAGATGAACCATGATGACAGGATCCATATGAGAACCTCAGATAGGGGGAAAGTGTAGCCAGCAAAATTATCAGGGTCTTGATCATGTGTAACAGGCAGAAACCACCTGGGGACTGGGTTCAGTGTCTTAGGAGGTCTCTTCCAGTCTCGTGTCTAGTCTCCCTACATTTCCCCAGGTGTAGGTTACCAGTTGATAAGTGTGACAGTATAATGGCTGCATTAGCCCTGGTCTCAAGGACACCCCAAAATTCAGACTGGGAAGGCTGACTGGGTTTGTGGCAGGACACTATTAGAGACTGCATCGCAGTGTCACAACCTTTTTTTTTTTCCTCCTCAGTGTCACAACCAGCTAATCCCTTAAATCAGAGACACTTATTACTAATTGGCTGCAGTAGTCCCTGAGGCCCCAGGCTGGGATTAAAATGTCATGCTGCCAGGTGCAGTGGAGCCATATAAGAAAAGACAGTGCCTGCTCCCAAGCCCTGAAGCTCTTATTTATAAAATGGAAAACAAGTTATTGTGCCAAGATCATTGTCCTTTCTGTCATATCAGGCTAATAAAGGCAGAGCTGATTATAGCAGCCAACTCCTCTTAGCTAGCATCTCCTAAACTAATTACACAAACTTTTATGAACTTCAGGAGCCCTGGCTGCTCCCAGCTTAGCATCTGTATTCCAGTGACACTGGCCCTTTAAAGGTGTATGAGAAGACCCTTCCCTACTCCACCGCAGTAAAAAATGTACGCACAAATAGGACCATGAATCCTCAAATCCAGCAGTGGAGGACAGGGCTCAAGCTTTGTGCCTGCTAGACACTACCTGTGCCACTATTCAGCACTTCTCAGGGACAGCCTAAGATTCACACTACCAGGGTTCAGTGCCTCAGGAGCAAGATGTTCTAGCAGAGCTGTGTGGGTGGCCAATATTGCACTGGGAAGGAGGTGCAGGTCAGGGCTAAGATAAGGACTGACAAAGCCCTGGACTGGAACAGTACAGCATGTTTCAGCTCAGGACTTGTAGAGCTGTAGAGAGTCTAGGATTGGAAGGGCACAGGGCACTGTAAATCAGGACTGAAGTGAGGGCCCTGGATTGTACAAATGTGCATTGCCAGAGCTTCTAGAAAACCCAGTGCTAGAAAAGCAATTGTGCAAGTCAGGCTTAGGATGCATCTGTTGACCCTGGCCTGGAGCAGCAGGACAGGGCAAATTGCATGTTTAGAGGGCAGTGTAACGGCAGAGGTTTTGCACAAAGCCTCAAGTTCTTGTACCATGCCTGGCTTCAGGCACTGCTAGGAGCCTACAGTTTTATGCATGATACAAGAGAAATTCCCAAAGGAACAAATGACAGCTATACACCTAGGGTCTGATTTTGTTCCACCTATTAGAGACCTAAGTGGATTTAGCCACCTAAGTACAGTCCCATTTCACCCAGCTTGAGTCGCTGTAAAACTGTTAATGTAAAAGATGGGGAGTTCTCTTCCTCCACAAGGCATTTTTGAGACATAATCTGAAGGCTAAATTGACAGTGAGTTACAGAAGTAGATGAGTTAATATTTTTTTCTGGAACTTGAGCAGGATGGAATAGGACTGTACTGAGGTGCCCAAGAAAATCTGTTCCCTCACACCACCTGACTTTCAACCTTAAATGTACAAAAATGATGAGCCAGGCCCCTCAAGTCACATGAGATTGCCTTAACTATCACAGAATCTGAAAAACATAGCCACAGAGTCACATTTGCAACTTCTCTGCAAGCATGAGGACTAGAAGCATGGGTATAAGTGTTTGAAAAAAGCTGAGATTTTTCATGTAATAACATGACTCCAAGAGCTGAGGGTTTAAGAAAAACATAAAATATAAGAGCAACAGCTATTTTTGTCTAAAAATCTCCCCTTAAACTCTAGACACTTTAAAAAGAAATCCAACTTTCAGCTGGAACATTTAGTACAAACAACTTGTTTCCACCTGCATCTCCAAACCTCAGCATCCTCTTCACTTTGTTTTAAACTAGAAACATTAAAGTTAAAGGCCCTGCTCAAAACAATGTCTGCAATGGAAGTCTGCTGTCTCCGGATATAATTCCCTCCCTGACTTGGCTGGAGAAATGAGAAAGAGAGCAAAGCTGAAATAAACCAGGGTTCGCAGGGAGACAAATAGCAGTAACTCACATTTATATAGTTCATTTCTCATGGAAGAATCCCAAAGCAGTTTGCAGCTTGTATAAGGGTTGCTCATCCACCAGTGAAATGCAGATCTCCATAGTCAGCTATCTTGTATCAGCACTTTATACATAAGTTTTGGAAGGAAAATAGGACAGCTTCTCTGGCAACATCAGGGGTAATTGAGGTGGGACAAAATGTACATGCTGCAGGAATTGCTGGATGAGGTCCTGTCAACTTTGTTATGCAGAAGTTCAGGCTGGATGATTATAGTCTCTTCTGGTCTTGAAACCTATAACTCTGATTAATCATGTCAAGAACCAGAAGTTGAACTCCGTACCCTATTTATTATTATTTGTACTGCAGTTGGAACCACAGACGTCAACCTAAACTAGGACCCTAAGATGCTAGGGGCTGTACAAACACATATGGAGAGGCCACCTCTGCAGCAAAGAACTCACCACCTACATAGAGAAGACAGGCGCAGGGTGGAAAGTGAAGGTTCTTCTCACTCAGCATACACCTATGCAACACTATGCAGCACCTTGTGGAGTTTCCCAAGCTAGGTCCAAAGCACTCGGGGGCAGTCATGTTAGAAAGACGCAGATCTTTTATTATACTAAACAAAAAGCTATTGGAGTGATGGATCAGTTCAGAGGAGGACAGTGACCTTCAACATCTCAGTGGATAAAATCAAGACTTTTGTGATTCATCCTTGTGCTTAGTCAAAAAGAACTAGGATTCCAACCTGACACATGCCAAGTACATGTATAACAACCAGGAAATGAGCGGGCTCATAATATGTGCTGGCAGCTGTGCCTAGAGTTAAACAGGAGGGACAGTTTGGAAGGGAGGACCAGCACTAACATGCAGATCTCACTGCCCTGCCAGAATTCAGCAGAGCTACGCTCCTTCTTGCCCATATGTAAATCTCAAAGAGAAATCCATGGGCCGTACCCCTTTGGCAGATGAATGCAAGCATTGCTCACACAGCTAAATAATATCAGGGAGACCTCTCTCTCACTGAAGTCACTGGGATGTTCCTAAGGACTGGAATTCAGAACACCCTTTTGGAGATCAGAAGGTGATCTCCTTTATAGGGTAAAGTAAGATGTAGAAATAGAACTGTACTCTTCTCAGGGCTTCTCAGAAGAGCAAGGTTTAGATAAAAATCAAGGAGGCCAGAGTCTGAATCAGAAAGAAAATGTGAAAAGACAGAGAGACAGGAGTCCTGCCTTTACCAGCATCAAGGCTGTAACCTGTAACCTTGCCAACAAGGGGTAATTTCAAATCATCCCTTGCAGATGCAGTTCCAGCGCTGCCTAATCACTGTATTTGTGGTCCATTTGCTATACAACCTGTATTAGCAAATTGTACCTGCAGGAGATAAACCTGACTAATTCCCTGTCAGTTCTAGAAGCCATCAGTTGCAGCCACAGAGATAATTGGCCTCAACCTCAACACAAGAAGTCAAGCAAGAAAGCTTCCAAAGTTCTTAAGAGAAGCAAACATGTCGTGTACAATGCAGTCACCTGGATGTAAGAGTGGAATCCCTACAATCAAATGCCTGAAGGCAGCTGATACACTTAGGAGCTATTTGAAGTAAAATAAATTTCAAGTTGTGAAATAGGTTATCTTCTCATTTACACTTGTGTAAATCAAGCGGTAACTCCACTGAGGACATTTGACCCTGGTCACAACCAGTGTCCAGGCAATTTCACCCATACAGGCATAACCTGGGGCTGATCTAGTGGCTCCTTTATGACCTCATCTTATACCTGTAGCATGAGGTGGAGTAGGAGGAGGAAGATAGGCATATCTCAGCACCTCTGAAAGCCAGACCACTTTAAATTAGTGCCTAATAGGTACTTAACTCTAGATAGTTTAGGTTTGAAAATCTTGGCTTCATAAGCCAAGGGCTCAAAGGATATGCCTTGACGGCATGATGTATTGCAGCATTTTGATTACAAAGTGCTGCTAGGACTGGAGAGAGTTGAATCTCTGCTTTGTACATGAGGGATGGATAAGGGGCCTGTGGTGGGGCTCATGACAGATGGGTAGTGTTGTGTGATGGTAGGTGATTTGAGTATAATAGGATGTCTCACCAGTGTTTTTTAAGTTGGGCAGGGATATATGGGAACTTTTGAAATAGAGTGCTTTATTTCACACATGTACAGTTAACTTAGGAGACTTTCTGGATTGTGACTGCATCTTCAGATCTACCTACTTACCCATAACTGTTCCCTTCCTTACTTTTAAGCCAAGGGTCGGCAATGTTTTTGAGCAGAGTGCCAAAAAACCCTGTAACCTTGACTGGGCAGTGACAGGGGCCTACCCAGGGCCCAGGCTGGCTGTGGTATGCCAAGCAAAATGACTTAATGCACCATGCTCTAGCACACATCAGGGGTTGCTGACTCCTGTTTTAAGCAGTTATGGCAGCATTTTCCCAGATTCTTCCTCTGTTGATCTCCTTCTGGGCTCATGACTGAACCTCCACTGCAAGCCCCACTTCCACAGCTGATTTTCTGTGAGCCTTGTCAAGTGCCTATTGTTGAGTGCCATGATCCCACTTGAGATTGTGAGCTCCAGATTTAGGAACAGCTGGTTTACGGATTTTAACTGTTGTTTTCCTTAATGCGCATACATAGCAGCAATCCCAAATTCAAATTAACACAGTGTTTATATAAGGTAATGTGTTAATTTGTTTTATGTGTTCTATATAACATACACTATGTGCAATGTGTGCATGCATGTGTGTGTATCTACATGCATACATAAAACCACTTAAAAATGTAAAATTTAAGTAAGTAAAGTGAGGAAATGCCAGCATTATAGTTATTCATGAAACTTTAATTTTTCCCTTTTGTATATATGCATTATGATATATGATGCAATGTGATCATATACATTTCTGAGGACTTCAATTTCTAGCATTTACTAGCTTCTGAATGCTTCACTTTTAGCAGTGTAGTTCTCGGTGTTTTACACATACACAAATGCAAGAATAATTTCCCCAGGACCAGGGCCAGATTAACCCTTTAGTGGTTCCTAGGCAAACAAATTAGTGTCCCCCTATTTAATACTGTATATGTATATTACTTTTTTCACTCAATAATTATAATATGTAAAATAAGCACAGCTAGGCCCCTTCCTCCCTTAGGGCCCTAGGCATGTGCCTAGTTTGCCTATGTGTTAATCCAGCCCTGCCCTGGACTGAAAAGCAGCCACCTTTGAGTTGAAGTTCAACAATGCACAGCAACAGCATCTTAAAGAGAAAGCCAGGAAGATTACGGTATCCATCTGAATCTGCAGTTTTGCATATTGTAGATTTACCCTGTGCTTAAAATGAACTGCAGTTCTGTTGTTTGTTCAAGCCACTCATAAATAATGACACCAGCCACAAACGTTGGAAGAGTACTGCCAGACTGGCAGGAGCAGACTATATTGTGAACGTGAAGTAAAACTGTACATGCAATAGCAGATTCAACAAAAAATAACTTTGGATTCACAAATGCAGATTCAACATATTCCCATCTCTCACAAGTTCAGCGGGCCAAGATCCACCGCTGGAATAAAACAGTACAATTGTAGTAACTTAAACTGAGTTACAGTAAGATACTAGGTAATGGTCTGGCCTGATATGTAGTATGGTCGCTGTCAGAAGACTCTACCCTTCCTTGCTGTGGGATAGATTTGATGGCCTAATGAGTTTTTTCCATCTCTAATGATTATTCCTCTAAACTGGAACGTGGCCAGACCACTGGAACTAACAAACCTGCTCTTGTGCAATGATGACAGGGAAAAATTCTCTCAAAAACAATTAACACACTATCTGGGCTCTGAAAAGCACAACCTTCTTCATTTTTATGACAGCTCTATGAAGCCCTGCCATAAAGGGACACATGGGAACTGGAAAGGATTAGTTTGGAGGGTTTTCCTTGTCTTTTCATGAGCTGCAGATGCCAAATGATGCTCTCTTTGCTTAGCTAAGAGTCCAGATTTGCTACTTGCAATGCATTTCTGCAGTGGGAAATGTGCTGAAGTCCAAGCCCAACAGCTCCTTGAGGTGACACTAACAACAGACCCCTGAGAAAGAAGCTCTTTGAATGACACCCACCTGGGTATTTGCTAGATATATGGCTCACCAAAGGCAGAGACAGAGATTTTATTATGCTGGTCAGGAAGGCTGGGGAATGTACTGCCAACCTGCTGACCTGCTACCCCACCTAGCGCCCATGAGGGGTCTGTGCAGCTTCCTGGCCTCGCATTTGCTTTTCATTAGCTTTTTTAACACCACCAGGAGATGAAATAACAAAGGAGCTGTAGAGGTTACTGGATTTCAGTTCTGGGATGACAGAAAAATTACAGGGAGCTAAAATCTCTTATTAATTTGACCCCATATAAGTGGACCCTGGAAGTTAAAAACAACACAGCCCTATAAAAAACATAACACAAATTACCAAGACAGTGGAGTTCCTGCAGACAGTGGTTCCTCTGCACTGCCCTGCACAGGAACTGGCTTCAGTCCCACAGGCCCCTTCACCCTGCTTGGCCAGAGCTGGTTTTGTAGCCTCTCACCATCAATACTGCATCTAGACCCAGCACTCTTCCCTGCCTATGCAGGGGGTCGGACTCGATGATCTATTGAGGTCCCTTCCGACCCTAACATCTATGAATCTATGAATACTGTTTATTTCTATCTGTGGGCCCTACAGGTGAGATCAGGGCTGCAGTTCTCATGGCCCCACTCAGTCTGCATGTTTGGGGCTAGTTCCTGCCATCAGAGACGTTACACTCCAAACAGACAAGGCAGACGGGAGGTGGGAGGGGAAGTGCACCCGAGCAGTGCACCCAGCAGGTCAGTGGCAGGACTGGGAATAGAGTCCCCGTTTCCTGAATGTCAGTCCAGGGGAACACGCTTCCTCCCTTTGTAGGCACCCAAGCCCATAACCTTATCTCTTTCCCCCAGCTTCTTTCTTTGGAGACAGCTTTGTGGAGGTGCCCTCAGTGGATGCATACAGCACAGTTCATCTCCGCCTCCAGTTCTACACAAGTCAGCACAATGGTCTCCTCTTCCTGGCTGCTGGACAGGCTGACTACCTCCTGATGGAGCTGCAATCCGGCATCCTACAGGTCAGGAAGGCTCTTTTCTTTCTCCAGCAGGGATACCAAGCCTCCTGGCCACATTTGGACTTAGACAAGGCAGGCTTTGTCCCACTGAGGTCACAAGGGAAACCTGCTTACTCCCAGGCTGGGTTTGGTGCTCAGCGTGAAGCCCAGTGAGGAACCTGCGAGCAGACTGCTCTGGGCCTGACAGTGTGATGTGGGTAGTGACTGCCACCAAGCTGTACATTTTTAGGGCAATGGTGCTATCATAGAATACCCTTCCCCTCCCCCACCTCCACCCCAAGTTCTAG
The DNA here is from genome assembly GCF_000455745.1 of Alligator sinensis. Classification (NCBI taxonomy): domain Eukaryota; kingdom Metazoa; phylum Chordata; order Crocodylia; family Alligatoridae; genus Alligator; species Alligator sinensis. Next base: position 276,829 of record NW_005842355.1, read on the forward strand.
GGCCCTAAATGGAAGATGTAGATACAGGTATCTGACTCCCCTGACAGTCAGACCACCTATGGAAGTTTGGAGTATTCTAAGGTAAAGGGCAGCTAATAGGAGAGACAGGGGTTCAGAAGGAAGCCATGGAAACCACCAGCTCAGGGCCAAGTTCAGCTTTGACTAGGCAAACTTCAGAAAGGTTGGTGAGCCATGGCCTGTAGCACACATGTGACTGCTGTGTTGACAGCTTAGGGCACCATCTGTGATAACCCCCACAGATGTTTTCTTATTGGCCTTCTGCACTAATCCTGGCTCCACATCAGGAGATCTACCACAGGCCAAAGCATGGCAGAGACAATGCCAACAGGCTCCCTTTTACCCTAAACCCTTAAGGCTGCAGGATCGACTATTTTACCCACCTATGACACCTTTTAATCCTACTGACCCATGTACAACCAGTGTTGCACCCACACCCTGCCTTCTAGATGCCAGGTGGGCCCAAGGGTCAGGGTGTCCAGACTGTGGAATAAGCTCCCTCCAGAGGTGGTGCAATCACCTGCTCTGGAAATCTTCAAGAGGAGACTGGACAGGCACTTTGCTGGGGTCACCCGACCCCCAGTTTTCTTTCTTGCTGGGTGCAGGGGGCTGGACCCAATGATCTTCCGAGGTCCCTTCTGGCCTTACAGTCTATGAATCTATGATAGCTGATGCCTTGTTTATAGTCAATGAGTGACAGGGCAGAGGAGGAGAATCCAGAAAAGTGAAGGGCTGTCACTCATCAGCCTCCCCTTGCACAGAAACCTCTCCCTGACCCCAGGAGGAACCAGGGTCAGATGGGCCATCTGAGTGAGCTGGAACATATGGTTCTGCTATCAGTGTCTGTCACAGAGGAACAGTACCAGGAGAGTCCTCTACACATATACTGTTCCCCGACATTTCTCAAGTCCCAAGAAAGCCTCCCCGGGCAGTCTCACAGACCACATAACTAAAGTGTCTGGCAGGCAGCTCTGTGGGGTGGATGATTCTAGGTTTCTCTAATGCAAGCCATCTGTCAGAAGAGAGTCCACTCGACTGGCCCTTCAGGTCCTGTCCTCCAACCCTCTATTACCCAGACTCCAAGGCTGCTCTTTGTGGGGAGACTGTTCCGTCCGAGAAGACAAAGCCTGCTATTTCCCTTGCAGCAGGGGGGAGAGCAATGGTTAAGGAGCCGGAACAGGCCAGGTCCTCAGAAACGAGAGCAGCAGACAGGAAGGGAGACAGGCAGGAGCCCAAAGTGAAGATTCATCAGATGGCTAAGCTCCTCTTTGGTGGGAGAGAGAGGAAGAGAAGAAGGAGGCTCCTCACTCCCACCGTACACAGACGTTCTTGCCTACCCTCTCCAATGATCTCCCAGGCCCAGCGATGGGATGGGAGACCACAGGAAAGACCTCCAAGAAACGGGCACAAAACCTACAGAGGGCTTAGGAAGTGTTTCTAGATGAAGAGATAAGTGTTTTTGGATAGAAAGAGACAGAGAACCTTGGGTCACAGACCATGGAAATATCACAGGGAAGGAATGATGGCTTCTTATACCCCTTTCCGCAACCAACACACATGCCCTACCTACCTTCCTTGAGGTGGGGAGTAGCAGGTGTCCAGTTACCTCTGCATGCCCAGACCTATGGTCCAGATAGCCTGCACAGGGACATAGGATGGATTCTCACTTCACATGACTGTACCTAGATGCATGGGCAGAAAGACAATGCACGCTACATAATGAGCTCCATAGACCTGCTTAATTAATGGACAGATCTCTAGATATCACAGTTACAAGTGGCAGAGAACTCCCTAGGTGTGAATTACTCATACTGTGAGCACATGTACACACATTCACAGCACTGGCCACTGAAAACCCTGAACATGTCAAGGGAGACCATCCACACAGCTCCAAGATACCATCCATTTTAAGCATGGGGAAGAAACAGCTGAGTTCACTGTGAGATAACTGTTAGCAAATCCTGAGTTTTTACATGGGGCTTATGCTGTGTGTCTGCTTCAGAAACAAAATCAATGCAGCATGAAGACTGCCCAGTTAAGAGGTACAGTATTTCCTAGTCCTATTCCCCCTCCTTAAATCTGGTGCTTAATATGTCTTTGCCTACCTCAGCCTCAGTCAGCCATGATCCTACTAGCCCAGTAGGCCTATTGAACTAGTGTGGCACAACAGTGATAGACAATGGCATGCCAGGGGGTGACAGGGTTACATTCACATCAGTCTTTTTCTGACTTCCCAGCCCAAAAAGCCAGATACTTACTTACAGTTGGGTCAAATGGGGCTGGGCACAAGGGCTGAGCAAGGCTTGACCTCATGCCCCTAGATAAGTGATTCTCAACAGGGTGTTGCGGTCAACATGTGCACGTTTCACAAAATAAATACATAAATTTCAAATAGGAATTCATAGTGTCAAAAATTCTGACCTGCCATGGTCTTTCTGAGTTCTTTGCAACAGAATTGTTCTGTTATTTTTTTCTGGAGTAAAAAACCAAGTGAAAATGAAGAACTGGCATTTTCTGATGGGGGCCTTGAGAACCACTGGTCTAGAACTATGACAAAAGATGCTTTAAAACCAGTCTGCCATCACATCAGTGAATCACCAGAAATAGGCCAAGTGTGCAAAGCAACCAGCTTAATGTTGCTTTTGCAGCCTTGGACCAAAGCCTCTCTTGGCACCTCTGTGGACTGGGATGGAGTTCAGCACATTTACACCACACCAAGGAAGTTCACATTTGACTGAGGGGAACATAGAGTAGATGAGGGCACATTCCCACCATTATGTCTAGTGTTTTCTTCCTAGACACCCTTTACATTTTCTGCAGGGCTAAGTTTATAGAAGAGGAGCACAGCTAATATTGTAAAGGCTGAATCTTTATAATGGATGAAGAAAAAGGCACTAATGTTCCTGTCCTACTGAGTTGTACTCTTTGCAGAACCAGAGGGGAGGTCAGAGAAAAGGAATGGGAGACTTCATTTAGAGTGGCCTTTGGGCTGCTGTGACTTGCATCTAGTGAACCATTGCCTGAAGGAGGTTCTGGGAGCTGGGGATCACTATGGCATAAGAACTCCCTAGCCCTGGCCTTACTCCCTTTCCTTGCCTTTCCCAGAGAATGCCATGCACATGCCAAGCTTCCAACTCCACTTGTCTTCTTTCATTGCAGGTTCGACTACAGCTGGGCTCAGAGAAGATAATGGTCAACTCTCCAGCAAGCCTGCAGCTCAATAACTTAGTTATCCACAGTGCTGAGCTGTTGGTCAGTGATGGTCAGATGACTCTGATTGTGGATGGCCTCTTTAACACCTCTGTGGAGATCCGAGGACCCCTACACCTGTTAGACATTCAATATGGTCTCTACATAGGTGGGGCTGGGACCCTGGAGCTGCCATACCTCTCAAGGTCCACCTCACCATTCAGAGGCTGCCTCCATACGGTGATCTTCAATGGCCTAGATGTTCTTTCTCTCCTGACATCTGGTGATGGCTCCAAAATATTCCACAGAGTTCAGGAAGGGTGTAGCACAGAGTTCTCTGCTGGGCCTGATGACCCTTTCAGCTTTCTGGGACCACACTCTTACATTACTTTCCCTGGGTGGAGCGCAAGAGAAGAAGGTACCATTGAATTTGTGATAACAACAAGTATCACTCAGGCCCCTCTGATCTACCAGTCAGGGCTGAACAATGACTTCATCTACCTAGAGATCTTTGATGGACGCTTAAGGGGAGTAGTTGAAAAAGGTAATGGGACTGTCATCCTGCACAACAATTTCTACATCAGTGACGACCAGCAGCACTACGTGAAAGTCTATGTGGACATGTACAAGTTTGAGATCCTTGTTGACTACTATGGCTCACGGACATCCAACCGGGGTATCCACAGCCATCTTGATCTCCAGGGAAGCCTCTTCATTGGAGGTGTGAATGAAAAGGCCTTGCACAGGTTGAGGGAACACCGACTTGCTTTCATCTCTGGGGACAGCTCTGTCAACAGGTCATTCATTGGCTGCTTGGAGGACCTGAGGATAAACCTGGAAAAGAAGAGCCTGCAAGATGCTCTGGTCACAAAGGGCATAACAACAGTCTGTGGAAAGCAGGAGCAGTACTGGGACTATGAGAATGTATATGAGCAGGATGAAGCAACCACAACCCCAGTTCCCGATGTCTGGCACGAAGTGCTGGGCCCAGTGGTGGAACCTTGCCGCCCTGACCCTAGCCTCCCTCCCATCTTTGCCAACCTCACTAGGCTGTTGCATGTCAGCCCCCTCATTGTTGCTGAAGGAGGCACAGCCTTTCTAGAATGGCGACACACCCAGCCTACCATAGACCTCAACAGTGCCAGTATCAGGCAGTCTCAGGTCCTTTTTAGTGTCACAAATGACCCCAGGCATGGCCAGCTGGAACTAGACATACCCAGTTCTAGAAACAGAAGGAAGTTCACTTTGTTGGATGTAGTGAATCGGAAAGTCAAGTATGTCCATGATGGCTCTGAGAGTCCCATGGACCAGCTGATGCTGGAGGTAACGATCACTGCCCGGAGGGGGGTTCCTGACTGTTTGCGGCAAGGCCAGATTTACCTGCTCCCAGTAATGATCAACCCCATCAATGATGCCCCACAAGTGTTCTTCCCCCATGGGGACCTCATGGTGATTCTGGAGCGCACACGGAAGCACCTGGGCATGGACATCATCCAGGCACATGATGATGACACATCCTGTGACAACCTGAAATTCCAGCTGCTTGGCAGCAAGAGAATGGAAGAAGGTTATGTGGAATATGATTTCCAGCCTGGAGTCCCCATTGATGAGTTCTCCTGCAGGGACCTGGAGGCAGGCAATGTGGTCTACGTCCACCAGAGTGGACCATCATTACAGCTCATCTTTCAAGTGAGTGATGGCATGGTCAGGAGCCCAGTGGCTGCTTTGAGAGTCATTGCCATTGAGCCTGACATTCAAGTACACAATAACACAGGCCTGTTCATCTCTCAAGGAGGCACTGTTCTGATCACCACAGCCAACCTCTCGGTAGAGACCAATGCAGTAAAACAAAGAGTAACCATCATTTATCGCCTCACAGATCCTCTCTGGTATGGTGAAATCCAGAAGCAAGGGAGCATGGGAGGGGAGTGGAAGAAAGTTGAAGCTTTCCACCAGCAAGACATTGAGCATGGGCGCGTACAGTATTTCAGCACAGACCCTGAGCACCATCTGGAAGATGTCATGGAGAAGCTGAGGTTCGAGGTTCAAGTTGGCCAGAAGGTCTTAACAAACAACACTTTCCTCATCAGGATCAAAAGGGCGACTATCAAGATGAGGACCATGGTGCCCCTGCTGATGAAAAACAAACGACACAAAAACATCACTACCAGGGAGCTGGAAGCAACCTTGGAGGATCCAAATGCTACCCCACTTTCCTTCTACTATGAAATAATCCAAGCACCCAAAAAAGGAAACCTTGAGCTTCTGGGCAGTAGGCTAACAGAAGGCTTTGGATTTACCCAAGAGGCCTTGCAGAGAAGACAACTCAGCTACAGTGCTACAGTCAGGAATGCTAAAGAGACTGAGGACTCCTTCCAGTTCCGTGTCACTGCTGGTGACCAGTATTCCCCAGTGTATACCTACATGATCAGCATTGGGGGGGACCCAGATGCACCTGCCCTGACCAACGTTCTTTTATCTGTCCTGGAAGGAGGTCAGGCTGTCATCTCCAAGGACCACCTGTTTGTACAGAGCTTAAGTAGTATGGACTATATGTATGAGGTGATTGAAGGGCCAGCTCATGGAAAGTTGATCTGGAGGACATCACCAAACTGGCCTGCCAATGAAGAGGTCATTACCGAGTTCACCAATGAAGACATCCTCCACAGAAGGCTTCTGTATCAGCACGATGACTCTGAGACCACAGAAGATGATATCCCCTTTGTGGCCATCCAGCAGGATGAAGGCAGCACGGACCCTGAAGCAGAAGAGGTAAGGGGGGTCTTTAGAATCTCCATCCAGCCTGTCAATGACCACGCACCCACCCAGGTAGTGAACAAGGTCTTCAATGTAGTGCGGAATGGCCAGCGCTTGCTGACCACTGATGATATTGCCTTTGTGGATGTGGACTCTGGTTTCTCAGATGCCCAGCTGGTGCTGGTGAGGAAAGACATTCTATTTGGTAGCATCCACTCCATTGAGGACAGGAGTCGCCAGGTCTACCGCTTCACCCAGGAGGACTTGAGGAAGAAGAAGATTCTCTTTGTCCACTCAGGGGCTGACCGAGGCTGGATCCAGCTGCAGGTCTCTGATGGCCTCCATCAAACCACAGCTGTCCTGGAAGTACAAGCCTCGGACCCCTACATCCAGATTGTCAACAACACTGGCTTAGTCATCCACCAAGGGAGCCAGGGAACTATTGACTCCTCTGTACTCAGCCTGGAGACTAACATGGACATAAGAAATGATGAGGACATCCGGTTCCTGATAACTACCCCGCCACGATGGGGGATGGTGCTTAGAGGGGGCCAGCCTACAGGGATCTTCTCCCAAAGGAACCTGATGAATGCAGAAATAGTGTACCACCACAATGGCAGCAGGAACTCTAGAGATGAATTCCAGTTTTCTGTAGAAGCGAATCAGGTGGCTGTGGAAGACACCCTGGAGGTCACCGTGTTCCTAGATAACCACCCATCTCCCTTGACCATCATCCACCACAAAAGAATATATGTCTTCGAAGGGGAAGCAGTTGAGATTAAGAAAGACCAGTTGCTGGTAAGTAGGGCTTTCTGAAGTTATCTTGCCTTGATCTTATTTATCCAAGACTTAATGTACCTTCCTGGTTAAAGGATCTGGGACAGCAAAGTTCTGCAGTAACCTCATGAGCTGCTAGGCTTTGCTCTGTAGAACCTGTTAGGCCCAATTTCTGTTCACACTACAGCCCCTTTGAGCTAGGGCCCAGCAGCAGAAAGGAAGTGTAAATACAAGTGTGCCTACATTAAGCCCTCTGTGAATTGCCAGGGGTCATAATCCAATAGAAAATTGGTTACTCTAAGGAAGGGGCATCCCCTTTCTCCATTAAGCAGTCCCAGAGGACTGCTAAACAAACCTTCCTATTACCAGTGAGAACAAGCTGCCTGTCCCATCCCAGGATGAAATGGCCTCTGTGTTAACTCTCCCTTTTTCTCTCACCCTCTTCCTCCCACACAAACATACAGGTGACCCATGAAGAGATCCCACCTCATGAGATCATCTACTCAGTGAGCAGTGACCCTCACTCTGGGTTCCTGGTGATGGTGTATCATGACAGCGATTCTGATGAGCCTCCCAGTCTGGACCCTGTCCATTCCTTCACCCAGGAGGACATCAACGAAGGCAAGGTCCTCTACCTGCACTCCAAGCCTGAAGAGCAGACCGACCAGTTCACTGTGGACATCATGGCCAGCAGGGCAGATGCCCTGGAGGGGATTGTGGTGAACTTGGATGTCCTTCCCATTGCAGTCCCTCTGGAGGTCCACAATGTCACAATCATGGGTGGGGGCTCCACAGTCCTCTCCACAGACATCCTGACCATCCCCAGAGCCTACATCACAGTGCTGAGTGTGGAGTTTGTGATTCTTGAGCCCCCAAAATATGGGACCATCCAGAATATTGATAGACCTGAAGAAGGCAACCTTCACTTCTTCTCCTGGAATGAGGTACAGAAGCGACTGTCTTGGGGCTGGGATACATGGCTAAAAGGGCTTTTGAAGGGACTGCGCCAAGATTAGAACTCATGCACTTGATCCTGATCCCCCAGTGATGTAACTCCACAAAATCAGGCCCAAGTGATACAGGGTGGGTTAGAAGCTCATGAAACAGAGCAGACAGTGGAAATACTGAGGGTCATACATGTTTTCTCTGTGTTGAGAGATCATGGAGCATCACCTCCTGCCTTTGACCCAGGCAAAGAACATCTCCCAGCATCAATGAGGTGGGCTCCTCTGTGCACAGATGGGTCAGTGGGCTGGGATACAGCCCTAGGGGACAGTCCTGTGAGGTCTGATTCTGTAATCCTCAGTTTTCCACCCACTGGCCTGGGTGTCGCAGCACAAGGGAGCAGGCAGGACCCCCTGACGGGTGGCTCCACAGAGAAGCCTTTCAGCAAATGAGACACTCTCAGGCTCCTGAACTCGGTGTCTGTCTCACCCCCAGGTGGAGCAGCAGCTCATCCAGTACACACACGATGGCAGTAAGGCCCTGGCTGACAGCTTCACCATCCTGGCCAATGCCTCTGAGGTTGACCGGCAGAGTCAGCCCAAGACCATCTCCATCACCATCGTGCCACGCATTGACAAGGGGCCTGTGGTTACCATTAATGCCGGGCTGCAGGTAACTGTCCTCACCTGAGGGAGGGAAATCAGAGACCTCTGCCATTGCTTTATCCCAGGGAAGAGGTTTACTTTGGGTGACCCGGAGCCTGCATTGTGGTTGGTGGGGGAGAAGAGTCTCCTTCAGACCCTCTGCAAATGGCACCTATCTACTAGTCAGCAGGGACAGTTTAGGCAACAGCAAGCCTGGAGGCACAGGCAGCCCAGCAAACATCTGATTATAAGCTATCCACAGAGGGAGGGGGGGAGGCTTCCCACACACATACCGGGCACACACTGCTCCTCAAGGCAGCCTAACTCAGAGGGGGATGGGGGCAGGCCATTTCTGAGTTCCTGGGCCTGCAAACTGAGTACACATTACTGGCTATTGAGCAGGGGGTTGAGAGGCACCAGGCAACTGGGACTCAGCTAGTTCTGGTCTCTAGACACCTCATGCTTCTGGACAGAGCTCTTTAGGATCATATCTACTGACTTTCTAGATGCCTTCAGGAAGCAGTGGGTAACATCAGGATTACCATGTTGTGTCCTCCTCTGAATCCCTAATTATTAACTCTTGATCTGCACTTCCTCCTCCCCTGTTTATCTTTGGTTGTCCCAAACAACTAGTGGCTGCCCCACTCCTGGTAATGAAGAGAGCTTACAGCTTTTTTACTCTGTTTCCACTCACCAGAGGAACAAGAATGGCCTTTAGTCTTGGGTGGACCTAAAAGCCCACTGTCTACTCAGTCTAGCATTTCAACAGCTGTCCTGGGCTTGAGGGCTCCAGGCCCAGTGTGATTTCATGCCTGCTGTCTTGAGC
>NW_005842355.1:285996-291546 GCF_000455745.1 Alligator sinensis
GGAAAGAGAAGGGAGCAGGGTTCCCTCTGCACACATTAGGCAAGTGTATATCCCCCATCTCCCTTTTTGTGGACTAAGTATGGGCAGTGGCAATGACCTCTGAGTGGTTTTGTTCTGTCACAGATGTTGGTTCATGTAACCAAGGTGTAGGGTGATTACCTCAGGCCTGCTAGGCTTGGAACCAGTACAGGGGAAACAAGTGGAGCAGTAATTATTTATGAGCCAGGGCATTACCTCTGCCCTCAGGGACCTGGGTGTAAACACAGTCAGAGGGGGTAAGAGCAAGTGAAAAGAGAGCACTGGTGCTGGTTTAGCCTCTGTGGGTTACTGACCCATGTCACCAAACCATTAGAGCATTTACACTGAAAAACTCGGGGAACTCTGAAAGAGAGGGGTCCCAGGGTGAGCTCTTGGGCAGGGTTGAAGAGAGTATTAGTCAAGGTATAGAGGAAATGTAGGACTGGAATGAAAGAGGTAGCTGTGGAGCAGGACTGGGGGACAGGAGAGGGTACTGGTAGGGGCTGTGGGATCCCAGGGCTAGAATAACAGGGGTCACTGTACATCAGCAAGCTGGGAGGTGGGGGGAACTTCCCAGTACCTTCCTGACTGGTGTTGGGAGCTCCCTTTCCAAGTGAGATACAAGCCCAAGTGTAAGGAAGACAAAGAAAATGGTAAAGTCTATGACTTCAGGAAGAAGTCTCTTGGCAGTCAAGGAAAACTGGTGGGACCTAGCTCTAGCTGCAAAGTTGTTAGTTGCTGGGAGTGCCAAAGCAGGGCAAAGGGCAAGGAAGTACTTGAGCAGAGGCAGTTGTGTGACTTTTGCAGTTTCTCCACTGACCCCTAACATAGAGTTGCGCTTTCAAGAGAGAAGAAAACATCTCTTTGGATGGCAAGTGAAGGGGGTACATCTGTTTTTTGTCTTCCGCTTGCAATGCCCACCATAGCCACATGATGGGAGCATTACACCGTTTTCCAGCCTCTAGGTCTGTAAAGGGCTGGGGCTGCTCTGTGAGAGCCAGGCAGGATACTACAACGTACACAATGCTTCAGGCTTGTGTGGGTATGGGGCTGGCCTGGGCCCAGCATTGCAGCAGGCTCAGTGCTTGGAAAGTCCAAGGCCGCTCTCTTCTTGCATTCTTGCTCCTGAAGACTATTGACACAACAAGCCTGCCTGAGCCAGGCCAGTGCACACCTCTGCGCCCTGATAAACTCTGCCCCACAGCAGAGCAACCCACCAAGAGCAAACAACAGACTTCCAGCCAGAACTGTCTCTCCCTTGGTGGGGGAGGGATGAAACAGGGTGGTATCTTGTTTTTCAAGCAGTAGAGTCTAGTAGTGATGAGTACAGGTTGGGGGAAAGGGGATGCTGGACTCCTGGAGGAGTGGAGACTGGTAGTAGGACCAGGGAGTGGGACTCAGAGCTCCTGGGCTCTGTGCTCCATTCTGTCATCAACTTGCTTCTTTGCCCTTGGTCAAGCCTGAGCCTGGTTCTTAATGGAGTAAGGCAATAGCGCTGACCTGTACCATGAGCACAGAGTGCTGGAGTACCTTGCCAGCAGAGTCCCAGGAGCATGGAGCCCTGGTACAGGGGCTCTCATTACAGTGTCACAGGATACAGGGGGCTGGTGTCTGGTAGCAGGTCCCCAGGGAGGCTCCTTTAGAGATGCCAAACTAAGCCAGGCTGCTTCAGGCTGCCTGAAGAATTCTTGGTCCCTCCAACGGTGCTTTCACAAGAAGACTCATTCTCCTATGTTGTGTTGCAAGTGGGAGAATCTCTGCACCCTCGTATACAACCTTGACGCTCATCATATTCCTCAGCAGAGCAAGGAATAATTATGCAATATTTATTTATGCACACGTTAAATATATGCACACACATGCTTTGGTCTGGATTCCTAGAGGTACCGAGTATGACACAGCCCCAGGTAAAATCCTGGACTCTCCAGGGTAAAATTAATTCTGGGAAGGGTACGTAAATGTGTATGGTTAAAGGAGGGGAATGGGAGCCAGGGCTTCTGGGGTCACTCCCTAACTTTGTAACAGACTTGCTGTGTGAACAGGCAAGACCCTTCACCTGTCCCTTGCTTGGTATCTTGGAGAAAACAAGAAAAATCCCAGAATCTCCTAGAGTGCTGGTCACCAGCAGATCTCACAGCAACTAGAGATGGCAGTGCTGTTAGCTCCATTTTAGAGAGGGGGAAGATGAAGTACAAGGTAAAGTGACATGCCCCAGGTTACCCAAGAAAGGCAGAGCCAGAAATGGAAGCCAGGTTTCCTGAGTCCCAGCCCAGGGTCCTGTCCCCCAAGGCCCAAAGCAACATAGCTCTCTCTGTGCACCACAGTCACTGTGTGAAATTCACCACCCCCCAGCAAAAGGCTGAGGTGGCAGTGCAGCCCCCCAGCACCTCAGCAGCCAGCTAGACCATGTAGGAGGATAGGTAGCACAAGGACTGCTGTGCCCCTTGGAGGAGCAGGCATAAGTACAACAGCAGAGCCTACAGCAAGGAGCTACAGTACCACTGTGACCAGTTGCTGCCCCAGATCCAAACTCAAATCACCAAATCCACCCCACACTCCAGTCCTCCCCCAGCCCTTGCCACAGCCACAGCCATCCTGCCCTGCCCTCTTATAAGGGTTTGTTAATTAAGGGCCTGCAGATGACCTGGCCCAGCAAACTCCTGTGCTCCAGGCAGAGGCAGCAGAGTCTCTCCTCCTGCCTCAGAGACAGCATTAACCCTTTTGCTGCCTCTCCTCAGACAATAGTCGAGGTGTAGTAGTAGTAGTATCGCCTCCCTTGATTCTGCAGCTTCTAGGCGCCCTGCTCCGTCCAGCCTGACACAAAAGCTGTGCTCTGGATGGAAACCCAGAGGGGGACCTCACACTCCAGCAAGGAGAAAGTAACATCCCCCTGACCTGTCAGCTCTCGCTCGCTGAGATGGGGCTGCCTTTCCAACTCCAGCTCAGAGCTGCGGGCAACAAATAGCCATTAACAAGCTCCCGTCTCCTGCACGCACTGTTTGCCTGAGGAAGAAACCTGAGCAGAGACCAAAACCTGCATCAATGCTCCCAGGGCTGCAGGGCCATCATCTGCTCGAGGCCTGGAGGAGACTCAGTTGCTGGTTTATTCTGATCCAGTCCATTAGAGAGCAGCCCAGCAATACCCAGTGCTTACATGCTCACATACACAATTCCCTCCAGGGCTTGCTGTGAAAAACACAGCCCAAAATAAAACCAGCCTCATTACAGAGTTAAGGCTCCATCAGCATTTCCATTAGGATAACCGCCCTGTCCCTGGGGATGCTGGGTTAACTCCGACCCACTGACAGGAAGGCCTGTTACAGCCCTAATTGTCTCTGCTCCAGGAATGAATTGTTTACAGAGGGGCTTAAACAAATGGGGCTGCTGCCTTGTTTTGGAGCGGGAGGAATTTTAAGCAGCTTTAGAAGTGGCAAGGGCTGGCCTGTGTTTTTCCCCCTCTCACATCAAATTACTTCACTGTTTAAAGGTTGAGGTCCAGGCTGGAGACTGCACAAAACCTAACCCACAATAACAAGATGTGGATGTGTTTAAATTCCAGCGAGAACAGGAGTTGCCAGCAGTTGGATTAGAAACCTTGCTGGGTTTGCAACAGGGGGCTAGGTTCAGTGGAGCTACAAAACTACCTGATGGGGCCCTCTAGGGAATTTTCCTGGCGTAAAGGGAACCAGCAGCCACACAGACTGAGTCACCTTTCCACCTGGAGCCCTAGCACAGCAGGCCTGTGAGGAGGCACCACAGCTGGTGCAGCCAGAATAGCCACTGGCACTACAATTTCCACAGCGACAATTAGAGCAGCCTCATGGCTACTCTGGCTTCATCCAGGGGCCAAAGCAGCCCTCAGGACAGATGATGCAGTAAGCCCCTCTGCTTCATCTTGTCCACTGGTCTCATCTTGCTTGGAAGCACCAGCTGGCTTATGCATGTTTAAATCATTCAGTGGTTGCAACCTCCCAATCTGAGTGGTCAGTTTGTATTTCCAGCCTAAAGGCTAGTGCAAATGGGTTGAAGCCCTTGCCTTGAGAGAGCATCAGAGTAGCAGCTGTGTCTTTGGCTGAACCTCCCTAGCAGCCACTTCTTGCCATTCATCAAAGCAAGTCATGCCAAAGCCAGTCCTGCTGCTATTTGGATTGCTACATAGGAATCCCCCAGAGCATGCAGGCGACAGGGAGTCTGACCACATCTAGTAAGACAAGCAAGCAGGAGTAAAACCAAGTGCTAAGCTTCAATAATTCAGAGAGGATATGGGATATAATTAAGCCATTTAATGAGGGCAGAGCAGCTCAGGGCAGCAAGCCCCAGTAAGGAAATGCACTGGACATTCTCATTAGTTCTTCCTGCTCTTCAGGAAGCATTGACACCAAAGCTGAAGGGCTTTCCGTTAGCTTGCTGTGGGGTTCAGGCAATGGAGCAGAAATGAATTACAGCAACCCATGATACCTGCCTTGTGCACCTGTTAAAACTGCCCTTTCTACCTTGGTGAGGGGGAATTTTGGATGGTGCCAAATCCAATCTAAGATTGATGTGCCATTAAGAATCCTCCAAGCAGCTTTACTTCCTCATTAGTGCATGAGTATTAGAGGGAGGGAACAGAGAGGCCTCCATGTAGAAGGCAGCAGTGTTGGGAGAAGAGCCGTCCGCAAATGATTTCTCACCTTCAGAGGCTGTGCAATTTCACATGCAGATTCTATGGTGCTGGCTTTGGCTAGAAAACAAGTGTCCAGAAATAGGCCTCTGCACCTACCCCCCAAGCACCCCAGCTTGTCTTTGTGGAGTACCTTTTCACCTAAGGTCTCAGTCTTAGCCCTATTATGTGAAGAACTGCCATGGTCTTCAGGGGATGTCTACATTGGACCAGGCCCCTTATGCCATATCATGTATCTGCACTAGAGTAATAATATAATAATAATAATAATCTGTACTCTGTATAGCAACCCTTTTCATTTGACACCTCATGAAAGCTCATGGAAAACTTCCCATTGACTTAATGCAAGTTGGATGGAGTCCTGAGTTACCACAGCTTCTCTGGGCAGTGCCTAATAACTGCCTTCATTCAGGACATGATCCAGAATTCCCATTAAGTGGTAGAGCTAGAGAGATTTTGCAGGATTTGGCTATTCATCAATAAACATTTCCACCATGTAAGCAGGAGGGAGAAGTAGGAGGTTGAATAAACCTATAGCTACTCCACAAAGAATATTAGCATTCGGGGCACTTATACATATGGCAGTTGTCATGATGTACACGTGACGAAAATGTAATTTGTGTGGCTTAGTGGCGTTACATATTACACGTGCACCAGTTTTGAGGGTTTTAATGAGTTTGCATTGTTCAGGATGTAGTTTCATTTGCAACAATCCGTTGCAGTTGTCAGCTTGTCCCCCAGCCGCAGGAGAGGTGGGCAGGCTCCATGGAAAAGAAAGATCGGGCCCTCGCTGCTTCTGGTTTTAGCGGGTGCCTGCTGAAGGCAGAAGTAGTAAGGGACCCTGTGGCAGGGCACTGTGTGTGCCTGCC
>NW_005842355.1:292210-313104 GCF_000455745.1 Alligator sinensis
GGTATTGGGGAGGATAGGAGCCGCAGAGAGCGCCCCCTGGCATCGGGGCACTAAAATGGGCAGCCTCCCACTTGAGTGACATCTATAAACGAATCAATTAACACCAAGGCATGGTGGGCAAGAAGGCGGGTGGTTGGCCCAAGGACAGGTGGGCGGGCCACGGAGATCAGCCCTGAGGAGGCCCCCTGTCACAGGCCCAATTCTTTTTTTGTTTGTTTGTTTTCCAGCAGAGCCTGCCTACCTCTCCCATGGCTGGGGGGCAAGCTGCTGGCAGGCCAAGCAGCTCCTGGGCTGCGGGGGGCCCCAGTATTTCCCTCCACAGCAGCACCCTCCAGGCAGGCTGCTAGTGGGCTGGGTGCTGCCCCAGCTCAGAGGCAGCACCTGGCCAAATCCAATTGTTCCCCAAGCCCACCCACTGGAAGCCTGCCAGCCCAGGGAGCCCTGGGGGGGTGCCGCCACTGCAGCAGGATGGACTGGGCCCCCCCACAGCTTCGGGGGCTGCTCAGCCCACCAGCAAGCAGGCTCCGTCTCCAACAAAAAAATAATGGATCGGGCCCCTCACCGTAATGTGACAGAAACATTAAAACGGTGGGTTTCAGTTAACAACCCACTGTTTCAATGTAGGGAGTATAGAATAAAACCCTGAGGACTAACCCCCTATCAGACTTACAAGCACCCCTAGAGATCCCGTAAGAGACAGCCACCTCTGGGAGCCATGTGACATCTCTTTATGAGCACATAACAACTGCATACAAGATTTGGGGGAGTAGAGAGTGAAGAATTAAATAAGAAATGCAAGGGAAATTTGTAGGGAGCTAAAAAAAATTGCTTAGACTGAAATGTAACCAATACCCAAGGGTTAATGTTTTAAGCCTCATGTAAAACACAGAACAGATTGGCCACCTGTCCCAATTTTTGCCTAGGTAGACAGGACTGGGAGGGGACCTGGCAGAGTTGAATGCCAAGGAGACCAGTGCAAAGCTGGAGCATTCCTAGAGTATTTTCCTTTAAAGAACTTCTCTCTGGCGATGGCAGAGATCCTCCCAGGGTGACAGGAAAACAAGAGTCATACCCACCCAATGGGATGATGGAAATCTTTACATTGAGCAGTTGGTGAAACCATAAACCTGCCAAAGTCAAGTTCGAGTAGCAAGAAACCAGAGCTGAAAGAGCCACTTTATTACAGTGCTTGCCAGTAGCCAGAATTACAGCAGAGGCTGCACTCTGTACAGACTGGGCGTGCCTCTTTCTAACGCAGAGAGCAGCTCAAAGGCCAAAGGCTGCCTGAGCCTGACTTCCTGCTGCTTGTGTGAGAGCGGCCCTGCCCAGCCATGCAAGAGAGAGGCCTGCACACATCACCCTGCTGCAAAGCAATCCCAAGCTTTCCTTCTGCAGGAACCACCATATCCAGAGTCAGGGCCTTCAGTTGGGGACGGTGAAATGTGGTTCTGGCCCATTTCACCAGTGACACTGGCTCCTCTCCCAGAGACCTCAAGGGAGGCAGATCAGTACTGTCTCATGTGAATTTGAATCCGTTAACAACCATGAATGTTTGGCCTATGGCAGACGGGAAACAACTGGCTGTTTAATATAGTGTATCATTGAAGTTTAAGGCAGAGTAAGCATTTCCTAGCCAAACCTTGGAGGAATGTGGCCTGCAGGAAGGTGAGAAGGGAGCAGTAACCAGGCCTCACGGACATCCTTCTGGTGGGGTAGAAATGCCAAAGGTGTGATCACTATGTGATTCACTGCCCCTGCCTTGCCTGCAGCCTCCCCATAATCTCAGGCTTGCTGTAGGCACAATGGGCACAGATTCTTGGTGATATCAATGCACCCTACTCCCATGCAACCAAATGGGAGTTAGGTGCTTAAAAACTTTTGGAAGATCGGGGTCAGCGGGCCCACTAGCATAGCAGGTGCACTCAGGAAGAGGTAGATGACAGGTCTGATGGAGGACAGAAGCAGGAGAGTGGAATGAATAGGGATCTGCAGTGAGAGTCAGGACAGCTGGGTTCTCTCCCTAGCTCTTCCACTGCCCTTCTGTGTGACCTTGAGCAGAGCCCTTTCTCCTCCCACCCTTTTGTCTGTCTTGCCTACTTAGACTATTAGAGACTGTCTGTGCAGCTCCTAGCACTATAGGGCCCTCATCTGTTTTGTGACTTCTAGGCACTAATGCAATCTAAAACATAGTAGCTGCGGGCAGCCTCAGGAACCCTGCTCCCAGAGCATGAAAGCTGGTAGCCAGGGCTGTGCACAGGGCCTAAGCTGGGTACATACTTGCCATTCCAAGAGACTTTGCCGAGGCAGTTTTCTGCCTTGTGAGGACCCTATGATAGGATGGCCGGATTGGAAGCCATCCAGTCGGAGGCTGTCTCACAAACTGAATGAGACAATCATGTGTAAGGGAGAACTGGCCCTGTTAAGAAACCCAGCACCTTGAGATGCAGCTAGTTCAAGAATTTGTGACCCAGTGAGAGCCACTTCCCTTGAGAAGCTCCAGGAAGGAACTTGGGTGAAATTGCAGAGTAAATCCTGTTAGGAAGTGTGAAGCCAGAGAGGTTGTTAGTGCCCAGCCATAGGAGGTCACACAGGGGAACGAACTCTCGTTCGTCAGCTTCACAGCCCTTTAGAAACATTCAGGCCCCAGAGAGCTGGGTCAGGATCACCACATCCTATTACAGATTGGAAAACTGAGTCCTGAGACACCCACCGCAGAATGCTTCTGCCTCATCACACAATCGGTTCTGTGTCAGCGAGCACCTGGCTCTGCAGCTTGTGCTGAGAAGCCTCAATTAAAAACAGCTGTGCTCCAGAGTCAGGGTGACACTGAGGCTGTGAAAACACAGAGAAGCTGCATGTTTCTCCCTTTATAGACAACATGCTGTTGTTTGGCTGCGGCTGATTGAAGGGGACTGAACCTGCCAGTCCTTGCTTGTGTGACTAACCCCACTAAAGGCGGTGGGGCTACTCTTGTGAGTCAGGGCGCAAGGATCAGGCTCCAGCTGACTGTAAAAACAGCTCTCTGGTTGCTCTCCCCACCTTTCTGGGGATCCATGTCGAGTTCACGGCAGGCTAATGCCTTGGCCTTCTTCTCCAGATGCAGGAAGGCACCACGGCAGAGATCACTCCTGACATCCTGAGAAGCGAGGACGAGGACTCCTCTCCAGAAGACGTGGTTTATTCCATCATGTCCCCAACCAATGGGAAAGTTGTGCTGAAATCATCTCCTAGCAATGGGATTCTGCAGTTCACTCAGGCTCAAATAAATAGCGGGGTCGTCCAGTTTGTGCACAATGGTACGGGACACTCCCCCAAAGGTGGGAGACAGCCTGGCCTGGTTCCTAGTGACCCTGGGAAACCTGTCTGTGCCTCTATCTGGGGAGGCTAGCATGAGCAGGAAGTCACCCCAGTCCACCAAACACCCCACACATCAGTGCCCAGCCCCTAAACCCTGGAGCCATCCCACCCTGGGGGCATCATCAAGTCACTGGGCAGGAGCTGCTCTTACTTACTCCTGTGGAGACCCAGGGAAACCCTCAGCCTCAGTGCGGTCACTCCAGATTGACCCTGGTGCAAGGGGGAGCAGAGCTCAGCCTGGGGTGTTCAGAGCTGGCTTCCTCCTGTCCTGTAATCACCCCAGGGCTGGCCAGGAAGGGCTTTTGCCCACCGCTAGCTTACTTTGTTATGTACAGACCCTGGGTAGTGTGTTCAACAGGACGCTGCTTACAGTAGAGTACAGGTCCTATGTCTCTTCATGCAAAAGGCCCTAGGGAAACCACCAGCCCTTGCAGTCCCCGCCCCAACTCCCCAGTTGTCCTATTTTGTTATTTTGAGGAACCTCAGGGTTGGGTTGGTCTGTGCACTATAACTGACAGTCACAGATGTAGAAGTCACAGCCCATGGCACAGAGAATTGCACTTTATGATGGGCACTAGCCCTGGCCCGGTCTGGGCTGGGAGGTGCACTCTCTGTGGTCATGCAGACCTCAGCTTAGCTGGTACATACTCCCCCAAGTACATAGTTCACCATAAGACCTGGGATCACTTTGGGACATTCAGGCCTGCATAAGGTGTCTCAATATTTGCCCATGCTGGGGCTAGAGAAGGAATTATCCTTCTTGTCCAGCGCTCCCTGAGCTTTGCTGGGTCACCCCACCAGGATACCCTGTAGTGCCACCCATCCTGTGGTATAAGAGCACCTACCATATATTATTCACCCCTGAAATCATTGCTGTACTTTCTGCAGGGTCTCTTGACGGTGGGTTCTCCTTTGATTTGTCTGATGGAAAGAATGTATCACCTCGGCACTTCTTCAGCGTGAGTGCCCACCAGGAGCTGGTCATCAGCCTGGTAAATAAACAGGATCTCACCGTGTGTCCAGGTGAGTCACACATAGGGGAGCTAGGGGCAGTGCCGTCTGAGGCTGTTGACAAGAGGAGACTGTGGGGAGGGGGACCTTGAGAATTCACCCAATTACCAACATCCAAAGGCTTAAATGACTATTGGCCTAGGCTGGCTTGTGGAAGGAGAGGCTGAAAATCAACTGCATTAGAGAGAAAAGTGGGAATAGTGTATATCAGGCTGAGATGAGACAGCAACCTCTTAACCCCTTCATTGTGGGCAGCAATGAAAGGAGATTGGAAGTTGATTCAAAATGAGATAAATGCTTCAACATTCTCACGTTGGACCATTCTCCTGAGGATAGTCTCAACTGGCTTCTACTGCACCATTACAGCCAGCAGCCTTCACTTATCCAAGCTAGTATTCTGGAATTTATTGACACAGAGAATTGGGGAGACTGCAAAAGAGTCGATTTCTGGGGAAGACAGTAAGAGTGGGGTGACCTGGCACCATAAAATTGGATTCTTCTACCCAAAAATGGAGGTGGTACTTTACCTCCTATTGTGTGGAATTACCAACATTCCAGGGATACTTTCCAGCACAGATGCATGTGCTGTGGCTGGGAGCTGAACCCATAGGTGGAAGAATAGGAATGAAAGGGAGAGCAGAGTAGCTAGATTGGTGCAGATAGACCAAAGTTGGTGCAGATAGTGCAGACCCAGATTGGTGCAGATAGACCAAACACCAATGTACCTATAAACCCAGATGGCCTGTCAGACACATCCTTCTGTAAAGGCAATGGGGAGAGGGAAGCAAACACTGATTGGCTGCCATGCCTGTACTGTGAATAAATCCGCTATATATTATTTGTTTTAAAGGGACCCTTCAGCCAATCACTAGCCAGAATCTGAAAGCCATGACCAACAGCAAAGCAGATGCCAGCTCCTTATTTTACAGCATACAGCAGCCCCCGCAACTGGGCAGGCTGGTGAATTCCCAGCTGGGTAGTGCCATGGGGGATGTGAAGAACTTCACTCAGGCTGAGGTGAGTGCTTTTGTCATGTTCTCTGTGCTAGAGGAGGTGCCCTGGTTCATTGTTGAGGCTGCTGCCCC
This sequence comes from Alligator sinensis, assembly GCF_000455745.1. Lineage (NCBI taxonomy): Eukaryota > Metazoa > Chordata > Crocodylia > Alligatoridae > Alligator > Alligator sinensis. Next base: position 297,664 of record NW_005842355.1, read on the forward strand.
AAAAGGGAGGCTGTATTTTCCATGGCTCCCAGACCAACTGCATCCTTCATGAGGCAGTCTTTTGTAACCAGAGGTGAAATACCTGATGGCAAACACCTTGTTGCCAGAGCTTGTGCTGAAAACAAACAAAAGCTACTGTAGGTGACAGTGGGGGGCAGTGAGCTAGGAGGAAGCGGTTTGGGGCCATTTCCTCTGGTAGGGCTGAAGGCATCAGGTAAAGCATCAACACAATGGACTCCCTGGCTGGCTGCTTCAGCAAAGAGGCTGAGAACTGAGCAGACTGTCAAGACTGAGTGACCTTTCCAGCCTGACAAAGCATTTGACGGGCCAAAGCTAAACAGGATTATCAGGCTCTGTTCCAGGAGCCTATCTTCCTGCTGCCACTGCGTATTGAGGTAAGCAGAGGACATGTGTCTTCCTGGAGGTCAAACTGTCAGCTCCCACTGGTGCTGCATCAGCTGCACATTATCGGATTAGCACTGGAACCTGATCCCCGGCAGGTGGAGGTCAGCCAAGCTCCGGCACAGCCAACAGAACTGTCTTGACTTGCACTGGCTGAAAAGCGGGGCCTTCAGTTTCACAAGCAGGGGCTCTCGTATAGGATTCCTGCTCCATAATCCTAACAGAACAATGGCATCTCTATCCACCAGGTGCCATGTGGCTGTACAAACCTTTTTCTTGGCTTCCTCTGTGATGCCCTAGGGTATGAAACACCCTCTATCTGATACAGAAAGCTTGTAGCCCTGGTACCTCATTAAGGGCCACAGGAGCTGGAGCAGCCAGGCCTGTTACATTAGCAGACCTAGGTTGGAAGGGGTCTGGTGATTCCTGTAAAGGGTTCTTCCCTGGGAGGGCCTCCTGGGAGAAGGGAGGGAATGGCAGGGGGAAGAGAGCTCTTCATTGGTTAGGAAATAGTTATTTTGGAGTTGCTGTACACCTGGAGAATGAACCTGGGCCCTGAAAGGCAGCATGTCAGTCTTTCCTAGGCCAGAGTGGTGGGGATAGGCCAGCTATGCATGCATCTGCCTATAAGAGCAACTGGATGGTTACGAGTTAGGCAAGAGTGGGAAAGCCTAACAGCTTTACTTCACTTTACTGGACTAGTCCATTCCCTTGTAGAGAAAGCTATACGTTGAGGCCTGCTCATAGAAAACACTAACCTGTGACATGCCTTCCTATCCAAAGAGGGACAGAGAGGATAGGGACAGTTTGTTTTTCAGAATCTGTATTACATTGTAGGTTGTCCTTCCGTTTTTCTTGTATTGCCTGGCTACAGCTCCTCCCTCATGTACCATAGACAAGCTATAGGCAAGGCTTGCAAAATGTTACTGTAATTACACTAGCAGAGTCCTAGAGAAATCATTCTAAGAACACATAAAAAGGGAGTTTATCACATTACAGAATTCAAGAGGTTGGCCTGGATGTTCCCTGGAAAGGCACCAGCACACCCCTCTAGAAATCTCCCATGAAGGACTGATTCCTGGGTAGTTTCTAACCTGGCAATAGCTGCACTCCCTCATGATTTCCATTTGGCCACTGAGGCAGCCTAGTTTAGTAGGTTATAGCAGGAAGCCAGGAGCACTGGATTCTACTGGCTCAGCCCCTGACCTGCTGCGTGATCTGGGGCAAGTCACTTCTGCCCTGTGCCTCAGTTTCCCTATCGGTACTATGGGAACGGTGGTCCTCCCAGTATGTAGTGTTCTTAAACCCTTGGCAGAAAGGTGCTAGAGCATTGTTGCCCTGCTGACTACAGTGCCCTGCTGACTTCCTGTCCACTGGTGCTGTATATACCCACCCAGATCTGAAACCTGCTGTCAGAAGAGAGGGAGCCTGCACACAGGAAAGAGCTACTCATTTCCCCAAGCTCAGCTGTGATTCAGTCCTCCCCAAAAACAGCTCCCACCACGTATGGTTTTCATTCTTGACTTTGGTTTCAAGTCCTGCCTCTTAAGATCGTCCCAAGGATCTGTAGCGCTGCAAGCACAGGTCTATCAGATAACACTGCCGGCCAATGAAATATTCACTGGGTTACCAAAGCAACACTTGTGGTTGCCATGGCTCCTTTGATATCACACTCCAGAAAGCCTGTGGTGGATGATGGTTCCACTGTCCTCAGCAGCATGTGAATAGGGAGAGAGGAGCACAGGAAATTCAGATCTCCACTCTATCAGCAGGGTTTCCTATTCGAATCTACCCCTGCTTCTGGAAATCTCTAGTTGCCTTCAGCAGACTGGGGCATACACATAAGCAAGCAGCCATGTTACAGAGGAGGCTGTAATCACCCTTGGTGTTTTATAGGGAGAGAGAAAAAAAAGAGCCTGGTATTTAAAATCAGGCACATATAGCAATGCCCGCATAAGTACAATTAGATGCACACATTGACCACAACTATGTGTACAAAGGTTTGTGGGGTCGATCTTTTTATGCACACAGTTTTAGGCACAAGTTAGAGGTGACTGTGTAATTCACTGTACATCCAAACTAGGCATGCATTTTGCGTATGCAAGTGTACCTAAGTCAGAAAACCTATCGCTAAAGGAACCATCTCCTTCTGATCTAAACCTCTTGAGTAGATAGCTGGAGCTTTCAAACTGCCTTTTTCTTATGCTAATAGAGAGCTCTACTCTCCACGAGAGCTCTGCTCTGCTCAGCCCTTTGGTTTCTCTACCCCAAGCTATATGAGCCATTTTTTGCACAGGGGAGCAAGGGGGCTCTGAGAGGCCTTGTCTTTCAGCATCTTCCACAATACCATTTATTATGAACAATAATATTACAGTGGTACCTAGAGACTCCATTTGTGGTGGGGGTCCTTTGTGCCAGGCACTGTACAAGCCCATGGTGAGAGGCCACAGCACTTTTTACTGTTTTAAATAAATGAGACAGGCAAGTGGTAGGAAGGAAAACAGATGTGAATGTAACTTGCCAAAAGCTACACAGCAGTTCTGTGGCTGAGTCACAAAGAGAACCCAGGTCTCATGATGCAAAGCCCAGTGCACCATCCATTAGGCCAGCTTCTTCCTCTGTGCCCCATCTCTGTCCTTGGACCCATATTGTTCAACATCTTCATTAATGATGTGGACACTGGAGTCAGAAGCAGACTGGCCAAATTCGCCGATGACACTAAACTTTGGGGCAAAGCATCCACACCAGAAGACAGGCGGGTGATCCAGGCTGACCTGGACAGGCTCAGCAAGTGGGCGGACGAGAATCTGATGGTGTTCAACGCCGATAAATGCAAGGTTCTCTACCTTGGGAAGAAAAACCCACAACATACTTATAGGCTCGGCAGTGCTACGCTGGCTAGCACTATGGAAGAAAGAGACTTGGGGGTCATCATTGACCACAAGATGAACATGAGCCTGCAATGTGATGCTGCGGCTAGTAAAGCGACCAAAACGCTGGCTTGCATCCATAGATGCTTCTCAAGCAAATCCCGGGACGTCATTCTCCCCTTGTACTCAGCCTTGGTGAGGCCGCAGCTGGAGTACTGAGTCCAGTTTTGGGCTCCACAATTCAAAAAGGATGTGGAGAAGCTTGAGAGAGTTCAGAGAAGAGCCACGCGCATGATCAGAGGTCAGGGAAGCAGACCCTACGATGACAGGCTGAGAGCCATGGGACTCTAGCCTGGAAAAGTGCAGGCTCAGGGGTGATCTGATGGCCACCTATAAGTTTATCAGGGGTGACCACCAGTATCTGGGGGAACATTTGTTCACCAGAGCGCCCCAAAGGATGACGACTAGGTCGAATGGTCATAAACTACTACAAGACCGTTTCAGGCTGGACATAAGGAAGAATTTCTTTACTGTCCGAGCCCCCAAAGTCTGGAACAGCCTGCCGCCGGAGGTGGTTCAAGCGCCTACATCGAACACCTTCAAGAGCAAACTGGATGCTTATCTTGCTGGGATCCTATGACCCCAGCTGACTTCCTGCCCTTTGGGCAGGGGGCTGGACTCGATGATCTTCCGAGGTCCTTTCCAGCCCTAATGTCTATGAAATCTATGAAATCTATTTTCTCAGTGGCAATGATGAGGTCTTACCACAGCTTTCCATGTTGTATCATGGCTTTGCTTATCATTAAGCCTCTTTGTTCTCTATGGGGCTTGTGTGTGTCCATCCAACCCAACCTTATTCAGCTTCTGTTTCTTATTCCCTGCATTCTGGTATATTAGTGACATATGCAACATCCTTTCATGGTTCTCTACTCTTTTAGAGGAGGACAAGAAGATCTGAGTCCTGCTTTGCTCAGGAGCTCTCTGCATTTCCATGTCATTTCATAGCCAGTTCTTTGACCTTCTGCTTGGCTCCTATTCATAGCCAGCCATCCTACCCTTTCTCAGCCCAGTGCAAAGTAAAGGCGGTCATCACTGCCTGCAGTAGCTGCCTAATAGGAGTGGTGCCTCTTTGCCTTGAACAGTTTTGGTGGTCTTACAGAACTGACTCTATCAGGATGTGGAATCAGGGACATGGGTCATGTGTTTTCATGCACTTCACTTCCCCCGAACATAGAATCATAGAAACATAGAATAGAAGGACCGGAAAGGACCTGTAAAATCATTGAGTCCAGTCCCCTGCTGTGGGCAAGAGGCAATTGGGTTCAAACCAACTCCACAAGATGTTTGTCCAGTCTCCTCTTGAACACCTCCAGGGATGGCGGTAGAAATAAGTATCATCAGGCAGTGTCCTTGCTTAAAAATACCCAGTTTGCCACAGTGAGCTCTGCCCAAGAAGCCCTGTCCCTCCATCTCCCTCCCACTCATGTACATGGCCCCTACATTTGTAGGAGAGAACCTCCTCAGTCCACATAGCTCAGTTTTGACTTGCTGTGTCATCAAGAGCCTCAAGCTGGGCCCCTCGGCACCCAGCTCTTCCTACTAAATAAAGAGGCTTGATTGTCCTTTCCTATTAAACCTGCAAAACACTGTTTGGCATGTCTGCTGGCTATAATGGAGTCTTAATGGTCTCAGGGTACCAGATCCTCCAAGTTAAATGTGTCTGACACTAAAAGGAGACTATGGTAGGGAGCATGACCCCATTGCTAAAGACAAATTGAGGAGTCAAGACATCAGGCTTCTACTCCCTGCTTTCTCCCACTGCCTTGCTGTGTGATGTAGGGCAAGGACTGTGCCTCAGTTTTGCTTAGGTTCCTGTATCACAACAATTGTGACAGCACCATGATTGGAGTGAAGAAAGATGAACAGTTCGCTTTCTGACTTAAATAGGTTTTATTTATTCTGTCTGACTTTGCTGCAATTAAAAGGTTGTTTGGTTTGTCTGTCTGCTTGTTTCAAACTAGGTGAATAGTGGAACAATCTTTTATCAGCATGAAATGCCCCAGCAGCCATTTTGGCTTACCCAGGATGCTCTTCACTTCCGAGTCTCTTCTCCTTCTATCGTAACAGAGCCATATATCCTCAGTGTGTCAATATCATTTGAAGCAAGCTGTCCCCAGAGGTCAACTCAGCTCTGGAGAAACAAAGGTAAAAGCCTGGAGGCAGAAGGGAATAATTTTGAGCTGGTTTCCATGAACTGAAAGGAGGGGTTATAGCCAAGGAGAAAGAGGGAGGGTGCAGATGATGAGTTACAGTAGGGGTGTCGAACGTTTTTGGCAGGCATGCCACAAATGACATGAGCAGGTTCTGTGCATGACATGCAGCAGACTGGGGAGGGGATAAGAAACACAGCAGCAGATTGAGCAGAAAGCAGAGCAGCAGATCGGGCAGGGAGAGGGGATTGAAGTGGCACTCATGGAGGGTGTGCAGCTAATTTGTGGCACAGCTGCCAACAGATTGCCCCCCCCGCAACTGAGTTACAGGATGCTGAGGACAAGACAGTTGTCCTGAATTTACACCCCACCCCCATAACTAAGAATCTTCAGAGCGACTACCCTGAAAATCAAAATGGAAATCCCAATGCAGGAAGGCAACCCCACTCAGGATGGCACTTTAAGCACAAGGAAGTTTGACCACGTGCTTTCCTGGATCAGGGGTTAACTAATGTGGAACCTAGTCTCTCACCATGGCAAGGATTCTCATGCCTCTCTGTTCTTGTCACTCATTCCTCCCTTTCCTGCCATTTCTTTCTTTCTTTCCTATCCTTCTATCTTTCTGTAGTCTTTCCTTTTGTCCTTCATCTCCTGCACTGCCATGTGATAGATCCCATCTCTTCCCCTTCCATCCCTGTTCTAGCTTTCCTTCTGACCTCTCTTCCCTACTTCCATAGTCTTTTTTCCCTCCCCTCTCTGTCATGCTGCCGTCTAGTCCATCAGTCTAGCTTTCTAGTTGTTCCTTCCCTCCTTTCTTCACCACCTTACTGTCTCTGGCTGCTCATGGCTGAGCACTGTTATCATCCAGACCATCTTAGGCCTGTGTTTTCTTTCCTTTTAGGTCTCATAGTTCGGAAAGCACAGCATGCAGAGATTAACACCTCAGTGCTGGATGCTTCCAACCTTTTGACAAAGGTTCCAGAGTCCAAAAGGACATCCTATGATGTTGTGTTCCTGGTTACTGAGTTACCCTCCCATGGTCACCTCTCTGTGGCTGATGTACCCATCAACAAAGAGCATCCTTATTTCCTGCAGTCTGATCTTGTTATGGGTGGTCTGAACTATGCTCACTATGAGGCTGGTGCCATAGAAGACCATTTCAGATTTAAGGCTTGGCTTCGGCCTCTGGCCATGGAGTCTATTCACCCTCCCCAGGAAGGAGGTGGGGTGTTCATTTCTGAAGCCTTCAATATAACTGTGAATCCTAATAATGAAAATCCACCTCAGCTGACTAAGCAAAGACATGTCCTGCAGGCCCACCAAGGCTCCTTAGTGATGCTGTCCCGAGATCACTTGGATGTAGTGGATCCTGACAGTTCTCCTGAAGAGATTGAGTACAAAATCCTCAAGAGGCCAGCCAGTGGCTTCCTGGCCAACATGCACAATAAGCAGGTGCCAATCAGCCAGTTCACCCAAGCAGAAGTCAATGCTGGCCACCTGGTCTTCATTGCCAATGGGAGCAGTTCTCTTGGATCCTTAGACTTGAGTATCTCTGATGGGCATAATCTACCCATATTCACTTCCCTGGAAGTAGAGGTTCTTCCTGTATTGACAACAGGGATGAGCCAGATACCTCTAGAAATACCTCAGGACCGGAACATTGCCTACCTGTCCAGAGATCACCTCCTGGGGGGCTCACAGCCAGGGGAACAAGATGTCCTTTACACAATCACCAGGAATCCCACATTTGGCCAGCTGAGGGTCAACCAAAAGCCAGCAAGGGACTTCTCACAGAAACAGGTGGACCAAGGGGAAGTGACTTTTATTTTCACAGATTTCACCTCCCCTGAGGATGAATTCCAGTTCCTTTCAAGATCCAAAGGAGGAAACATGTCAGGAGCAGTGAATGTGACAGTCAAGGCTTTGGTCAGAATGCAGCAGGGGATTCTGTGGCCAAGGGGGAAAACCATCCTGCTGGACACCAGTGTTCTTGACGCAAGCGAGCTGGCCAACAAGACAAAGAGCGTCCCAGTCTTTAAGATCCACAGAGCCCCCCAGGGCAGCCATTTTGTGAAAGTCTCAGATGACAAAGACAGGCAGCCCACTCCCACTGACACCTTCACCCAGGATGATCTTGAGAGAGGGTTGATTGCACTGGAAGTCCCACAAGCCAAAGACTCTGGGCAGCACTTGCAGAACAACAGCTTTGTGTTCGAGCTGGCAGCTGCAGGGGTGCCGCCTGCCTTGGAGTTGCTGAAGTACAGCTCTGAGCCCTTTGACTCCTCCAAGGTGTACAGGGCCACACTTCTCACTGCCACCCATTTCCCAGATACAAGCCTCTGGCCCACACTCCAGGAGACAAGCCCTTTCCCAGCAACCTCAGCCACTCAGGCTCAGGGCTTACCGCAACCAAGTCACAACACTAGCGAGCATGAGACACCTCCCACAGCCTGGCAAAGCCATGAGGCCACAACCAGCCCTTCCCCTGTGGAAGGGGGCACATTCCTCAGCTTCATCGAAGCCAACATGTTCAGTGTTATCATCCCAATCTGCCTCATCATCCTTCTTTTGGCTTTAATCCTCCCCCTGCTGTTTTATCTCCACAAGCGCAACAAGACTGGAAAGCACAATGTACAGGGCACGGCCGCCAAACCCAAGAATGGGGCTGTGGTTGACCAGGAGACCTTTAGGAAGACCGACCCAAACCAAGCCATTCCTTTAACGACTGTGAACACACTGGAGGCCAAGGGATCGGGACCCGTGACCAAAGGAGCAGGGGCAGGAGGGCAGCAGGACCCTGAGCTACTTCAGTACTGCCGGACTTCGAATCCCACCCTAAAAAATAATCAGTACTGGGTCTGAATGCTGGGCTGAAAGGCAAGACTCTTCCCTTCCAACCAGAACTCCCCAGCCTCCTCAACTGCTATGGAGTCCTCCTGCCCCTTGCTCCTCTTTGTCTCCTCTCATCATCCCTGACAGACAGGAGGCAGTATCCCTTTGACACAAGAGGACTTCTGGGGATATTGAATCTTCCTGATGCTTTCAGGGCCTCACTGGTACAAAAGCAAGGAATCTCCCTGAAGTGAACTCATACCCTGAAGTCTCAGCTCTCCCACCATCTTGGGGAGGAGGAGAGAAAAGTCTGGTGGGTAAATTAAGTATGAAATGCCATAGACAGAGAGGAGGAAGAGCTTGTGGGAATTCTATAAGTGTTTGACTGCCCAAATCGTTCTGGTGAGGTGATCTGGGAACTGAATAACTAACTGAGTTAAAAGATCCCAGGCCAGGTTGATCCCTGCACACCCCATCCAACCCAGCCCACTGCACACAACTCTCTCAGTGGGGAGATAGGATAAGACTTTCACCAGTGTGTTTTCCCAGCTCTGAAGCATGAAGTGGGATTTAAGAGCAAGTTGCACTAAGTAAGGATTGAAAGGAAGCTTTCTGAGTTCCCCAAGGCTAGGCTGGCTGAGGCACCAGAGCACAGAGTTGAAAAAAATCTTTTGCTGATGCCAAGGGAATCTGAAAGTGTCACTGCCCATTTGGAAAAATAATCTCCCCTTCTGAATATTTCTTGTGTGTCTCATAAGCCAAATTGCACAGTCTCCCTAGCCCTGTTGCGCAACAGGTAGAACGAATTTAACAGATTACAAAACTGGGGCATGTTTATAGTGAGGAAAGCCTATCACACGCTCCATAAAGGACATGTGTGGGTATGTGGGGTATATTTTATGAAACAAATAACATGTGTGGGGCCAAATCCTCACCTGGTGTAACCCAGTCTCACCCCATTGATTTATACCAACAGAGAACGGGGCCATGTACAACTACCCTGGGCTTGTTTCCACTCTTACCTACCACAGTGAAAGTTGGATGTAACCCCTCAGACATCAGTGAAGGGATGGGTATGTATAGGAGAGAAAAAACAGACCCATCACATATTTCCAGGAGGGCACCTCTCCTCCAACATGGGACATACACACAGAACAAAATGGTTTTTCCAAAATGGTTCACATAAATATATTGTCCGAAGCAAGCTTTCTGACAGGAGTGATGTCCTCTCCAGCTCATTTTTAAGCCATTGAGCAAACAGAACAATTTGGAAATAATGGTGCCAAACCTCAGGATCTTTCCCAGATCAAATATCTAGTACATTAAAAGGAAAGTTGCTGAAGAATGGGCAGAGGAAGACTTGAGTTGAGAGCTCAAGTCCTGACCAAACTATAATATTTTTCATTGCTACATCACCTCAAGGGCCAGATTCTGCTTCCATTTACAATGGTGGAAATATGGAACAATTCAATCAAAGCCAATGGGATTTTTCCAGATTTGTGCCATTCTAACTCAGAGTATAATTTGGCCCTAACTGACATTTACTTACATTGTTCTTTCCAAAACTAGCTGCCTGAGTGTAGGAGTTGGGGGATATCCTTGGGGTGTTTGGGTGGGTGGGGGTCTCTCTAACATCAGTGCAAACAGGGGAAATATTTTTGTGACTATGCTGAAGTTGCCTGACTGTATGTGGAGTGCCAAATGTTTAAAAGCGCAGCTACTAAAGTGCATATGTCTGACTCACAAAACCAGGAACTGCAGGGTGTACAAGCCCGTTTGTGGTGCCCAGATACCTGCATGCACACGTACATCAGACCTGCACACCTGTCAACATTTGTGTACTTGGAAATGCACATGCAATAGAACAGGTGCGCATGATGGGGAACGGGGTCCCATGTCTCTACAGTTGTAAATGCCTCATCTCTGAAACAGTTCCTGTGTCTTTAGGATACTATGAAGCAAGGCTGCAGAGTTGCTGAAAGCTGAATCCCATGCCAATGGGTGGAGCAGAGGCACAAAGAATTGTTTCACATCTTCCTCCTCCATTGCAGTTCTCAAGCTCACTTCATGTGTGACCCTAGACACGCAGCCTTCCAGAACAGGGGCTGACAGCCCTGACCTTAGCAAAGTACTGCAGACTTCTCCCACACAGCTCTGCCAATGCAAATCCCTTTGTGCCTGCCGTCGGTGTCAGACCTGTGTGCAGCTTTGCCAACACCTCTCACTTCTGTCCTGCAGCAACCCTCCCAATAAGCTCCAGGACTGAGGGGCCACACTCCTGTTCTTCCACTCCCAGGCCTCCCCACTGCCCTGCCTGTGGTCCCCCATACTGATCCACATCAGCCTCTGCCAGTCCACACAGCTGTGCCACCACACTGCAGCCCTTTGCCTCGTGGGAGCCACTACTGCATAGTGCAGTGGTGTCAAATGTATGACTCATTGGCCAGATCACTCCCACAGACACACATATCTGGCTTGTGAAGCTCCCACAGGAGCTGTGGATTTGGGCAGTGGGGGGGCTATAGATGAAGCATGATGTAAGAGCTGGGCATGGTTGTTATTCCTCTTCCCAAAATATCAGCATGAGTGTCCACCCCAAGCAGTAGGCTTCCTCACTGTTCACTGTCATTGAATCCCAGCAACACACTTTCTCCCTCTCCTCCCGAGTTTGCCTCAAATGGGAATTTTGTACCTTGCTACCCTGTAATAAAAGGATTCTGGTTACATTGCCTGAAAGAATGGCTGAGTCAGGGATGGAGGCCTCGAGTGGAGCTGGGAGCCAGTGAATAGTTCAAATAGCAGCAGCAGTGTTGGAGGTGGATTTCCTAGGGGCTTTTTGTTTTCTTTCCTTTACAGTTTGCTTCCCAACAACAGATTGGATAATTTATAATAAATCGACCGGTTTTGTAAAGAACATGGAAATAAACAAGATATTTTTAAAGCAGGTGGTCATGTGATCACTTCTCAGCAAGCAGGAAATGTTGAGCCCAGGTGCCCAGGACGCAGGCTGATGATCACCTCAGCTCCAGCTGTCAGTCCCACCTATGGAAAGCCAGAGTGGGACCACTGCCTGCGCTCAGGTTGCTCTGGTGCTGCACCTGTGAAACTGAGGGTGGAATCCAGCTCAGCGCATGCCCAGGCGTTGCCAAGTCTCCAGTCCTGCAGGCAATGCCCACACTGCAGCATTTCTTCTGCAAGTGACCCTCCAAGGGCTTTTCCAGGCCTGGCATCCTCATCCTGCCTTTGAGTTATCATTCACATGCTAGGTCAGACAAGCTGCTCAGCTGCTACAAATCTGCAGAGCTTCACTGCCGTCAGTGGGGATGTGCCAATTCCCACCAGCTCAGGATCTGCCTCAGGCTTCACAGCCTGCTGTTCCCTGGCCATGGAGCTGCACAGGTGTTCCTTTAGTGGGAAGAGCCAGGCTTCATCTGGAAACATTCTTGTGACCTTGGTCACTCATTTCCTCCCTGCCCTGAATGTGAAGGGAAAATAAGATACTAAGAGGAGAAATCCTGCCCAGCAAGTCTGAGTCTAGTCTCAAGTTGTTCATCATGGTTGCTTGTTTGGGCTCATTCACACACCCTTCCCATCTAGCTTATAGGTCTGACCAGCAGGGGTTTGCAATGGAGCTCTCAACCAACTTTTATGTAGCTTCCAAGCCTACCAGTAAAATGGGAGCCATTTCATTGTTTATGACCAGGTGCCAGGGATCCTTACCCTGGTTCTAGTGTTCACTCCAGTTGGCTTCCAGTATGCCTTCACTGAATTCAATCTGTCTTGAGCAACACCAGCCTTAGTAAAAAAAAAAAAAAATCATGACCTTTCTCAAGCAATTTAAGTCCAAAATGTCAATGTCCTACAGCATATGTATATATATTCTAGAGACAGCTTCCTTTAGTTTACCAGACTCAAGAGCAATGGACAGTAGGTCTGATTCTGTCCTGTACTGAGATCTGCTGGGTGGATAAGTGAGGGGGGCAGCAAGGGAACCTGCCCCAGCCCTGGCATGGGAGGACAGGACTGGAGGGGCCTCCTGGGCCATGACATCTAATCCTCTGTATTTGTGCTTTCCCTTCACTCAAGGATTTTCCAAAATCATTGCTTCAAACCCTTGCACAAAAAAATCCATTCTGGTATCTACAGGTGTGCAGCAAAGCCTTGATACCTGGGATTGCCAGCACCTGCCACAGCAAGAAAGTTTTCTCAGTACCCTGATATGGAGATGGCAGATAGTTGATACTACATATCCCACATGCTGGAACTCCCTCTCTGATCATATACCCCTTCCATACACTTATGCAGTACAATCTGAGAGCCATTCAGGAGGTTTTTGGCCCTTCATTCCTGGGCTCAGAAGACCATTCCAAGGCTCCTCTCCTCTGATAGATATCACCCTCTAACTTCCATTCTCATTGGCCACATCTTCACAAGACACTGACTGTGCAGTAGCGTCGCATGGCAAAAACTGTGATGCAACACTACTGTGCAGTAGTATTAAGCTACTGCACAGTAGCATCACAAAAAAGGCATTCATCAGCCCTACTATGTAGTAACTCGGGTTACTGCACAGTCACTTAGTTCTTGCTTATACAGGTACGAAATGACGGTGCAGTAACAACTGTGCAGTCAGCATCTTGTGTAAACACTGCCAGTGTGTTCATAACCCCTCTGTAGCCATTTGATCTGGTGCCAGTCTTGCTTTTTAGCCCAAAAGACTCTTCTCCCTCCCTAATATTCAACACAAATGTATTACTAAACAGTAATCATATTCTCTTCAGGGTGATTTAGAGAAGCTTAAAAGCTGTTCTAACTTACCTCTGCTGGTCACAATCCCCAGTAGATATTATGTCAAGGTGGGAGGGAAGTATCAGGAGCCAGTTGCACCCTTTTAGAGCTCCCCTATGCTGAGGGGGTTCTCAGGTGGTTATTTAGGGCCAGATTCTGCCCAATCAGCACAAAGCAGCCAGAACAGAGAGAGTATCTGGCCTGCCAAGCCCAACTTCTATAATAGCACGGTCTGCTGCTTTTATGCAGACTGGACCACCAGAGTTCACCACACCCCATCCTGCAAGCAGTCAGACACCTGTATGAGGAGCAGAGGCCACTGTGGAGTGAGCTGTCATCTCTCAAGACACCAGTGCAGCCACAACAGAGTTAAGCTTCCTGTTACTTAGCCCCACAGTTTCTGAGCAGTTTTTCCCAAGAAGCCAGCAAGGGGAGGAAATGCCCCGTTACACTTTAACTAGAGATGGAGCAAATACATCAGAAAGCTGCCAGTGCTTCTAATTATGGGAGCCCTCAGGCACCGCCCTCCTAGAACAGCACTCACCTGGCACCTGGCTGAGTGGGAAGATGGATTCCAACTTTGAACCAGCCATGGAAAACTCACCAAAGGGCAGCTGTTCTCTGTGGCCTGCTCTGTGCCGTACAAGCCTCTGTCATGTCACAAGCCCAGGGGGCAAGGCACATCATTTCCAGGGGAGATGGTTAAAATATTTTTAAAAACTCACATATTTTTCAAAACAACAATTTCCAAGCATGCATAGCTGGATCAACAGCCTGGTTAGATGTATACAGTGGAACCAACATGCAGGCCAGATACATATAGTTGCCCTGCACAGCTTTGAATAATATTCCCAGTTGTATATGCACCAGATGTGGAGTACTGTGTCCTCCAGATGTGCACATCTGTCTGCTGCCAACCTGCCCCACTACACATGCACCCATCTGAGAGAGCTTTAGAACCCAGCATGGGAGCTGGGAGAGCTTGTTTAGAAACCTCAGTGCTCCTGTATACAGCCAAGATGGTTTTTTCTTCTCCCCTATTTCCCTTTCTCTGCTGGGTTCCCCAAGTTACTGTGGGCTTCTTGGGGGAGTTGTGGCCAAGAGTGCAGAACAAGAAAGAGTAGTTTCATGAATGGCAAGGTTCCTCAGCATTTAACACCACTGTCACCACATAGAGACACAAGTGAGGGGACAGTCGCACTGGATTGTTCAGCATGCCCCAATGAGAAAGGTTTTATGGGTGGAGAGGTCCATTCCCAAACTAGTGGGGCCCAAGCTCACACCTCCCTGCAGTTTGGCTTTATTAACATCGAAATTAACAAGCCTTCTCATTAGGCATGCTTGCTCCTCAGGTTCCTCCCTTTGGACTACTCAGTCCACACCCTAGATCCTCTCTCACTAGAGAGCCACCCCCATCTACCTTTATGTCTGGATGAGGCAACAAGCCATCTGCCCCAGGGAGTAGTCATCATCACCTACAGTAGTTAATACTAGCAGGATCCACACCAGCTACCAGGGTGGGAGCTTTCAAGAAAACGCTACCTGCTTGTTACATGAGGCAGAAGCTGATTTGACTTCTACCCAGTCTAATTTTCAAAGAAAAGCTCCTGTTCATGCCTTGCATCAATGCAGAATCACCTACACCAGAGCTATCCAGCTTCAGAGCAGCTAGGGGCCATGTGGAGTCTCCCCAAGCTGCCCCCTCTACAGGCACACTGCAGGGGCCGCTCCCCAGGACTCCTCTCCTTCCCCCATGCTCCCCACATGAGCTGCACGGGCTTCTCCTCATGGGGTGCACTGACAACACATGCTTTCCTACCCCTGGCCATGCAGACTGCACCAACACACAGCCCTCAGGGATCCCCTCCCTATTGCACAGGAAGTACATAGCCCCTGCCCCCTGGCATGTGGGATTCACACAGGCCCTCCCCCACCACACAGAAAAGGGAGAAGCAACTGCTGGAGCCCAGGAGCCACCAGCTGGATAGCGTTGAGCTCCACCGAGGAGCACTGAGGGTCACCTGCACTAACACATATACAAACTTGCACTCATGCCTCTGCACAGGTGGCTCTGTCCAAGCGGGCAGAGAGAGAAGCACTTGCATGCCTACATGCAAAGTCATAGGTGCTAGGCACAGACAGACACATGGGCTTACAGATAAAGAGCCGTGAATGATTATTTTATTGCAGTGGCAACCAGAGGCCTCACCCCACATTACAGTACATTCTAAACAGCAAGGACAAATGAAGAGAAGGAAGGGAGACTGGCACAAAGACTGGCCCAAGGTCTCACAGCAGGTCAGTGGTAGAGCTGGAGGGACTCGCTCAGGTTTCCAGAC
>NW_005842355.1:313114-334664 GCF_000455745.1 Alligator sinensis
ACTGCACAGAGAAGCCCAGGTACTGACACACACACCTGAACATGAAGAGATTACACATTCTTGTGTACACACCCACATACAATTACATGTATAAACATGCCTGGGACTTGTATAGGCAGGGCATACATCTGAATAGGACCAATGCTTACTGCTTGCACTGCATGCTCATGCACCCACATAGGTATATACACACCTACACACTGAAATCTGGTTGCTTGATTGACATCTACACTCACCGAGGCCTGGAAGAGCACAATTAAACATTCACTTTGGGGCTTCAGCCTTGTGAACTTCCGTATAGCAGCACTCTGGAAATGGCAGCCAGGACTTGAACAAAGTGAGCTTCCCCTCAGCAGTGCCCTTGTCCTCCAGCAGTATAAGCAGTGCCCTGGCCAAGCAGTCTGGGACACTATCTGAGATGAGAGAACATGAGCAAGGTTCACAGATTTAGAAGCCAACAAGCTGTCCCCTTAAATGCTCCGTCCTTCCCCCCAAGCCCAGCCCTATGTGCTAGAGAGCTGATATGACTTTTGTCTTTCTAAGACTACTTACAAAGGGCGGGTGTGAGAGAGGCAGAGACACCCGCGTAGGGAAGGAACAGCTGTGCCTGTGTTCCGGCATGGAGAGATGTAGTGCTCTGGGAAACGGGGTCCCGCAGGTCAGCTGTGGAATGAATGGACTGTTTATTTCAAAGCACTGACATGCCACAGCTGTCTCTGCCTGGCCACTCAATAGGCAAAGGAAGAACAGCCTGGTCCGGGCACCAAGGAGACGAAGCGCCCTGGTGAGATCATGTAAGGCTCGGCCTCCCCCACTCCGTCAGAGCTCAGTACCCAGCTTCATCGCCCCTGCGCTGTCTTCAACCTGCTGTAATGCTGGAGCTTGGGCTCCACCCTTCCCTCCAAGGCATGGGGGGGCGCAGGTCAAGGCCACCCTAGAGTTTGCTGCCACTGTCTCACCCTAGGGGCTGCCACCTCATCTCAGAACAACAGGGACTGCCTCCTCAAGGGGAGCGGGTCCAGGCCATGTCTTCATGGTAAACTGACTGCCATCAGCAGTGCCCTCAAGCAGGCCACACTGCTCCACAGAAACAGTGTGGCCATGTGGGGCACTCCAGGTGACCTAGTTAGCACTGCTTAGTGCCTGTACCAATTAGCTTGCCCCTGATGCTAACTAGTCCATCTGCAGTGTTGCACAGGTACAAAGATGCTGCTTCTGGCCCACATGGAAGCCTGTTCAGGACAGCACAGTGAATGGGAGGGCACCCCTGCCAGCATGGTGAATCTGCTACACAGACAGGGCAGTGGTGTCATTCATTTCAAGCTATCCCACTATCAGTGGTTCCCGATCCTGGTGTGGAAGAAAGTACTTTCTGCTGAGGGGAGAGGGGACCTTCCTCCCCATGACACCTGACAGCCCTACCACACTGTACTCTGGGCAGATCCTACTCAGATTCTTAATGGGGAAATGCAAGTCATGCAGCGTGAGGATAGGAAAATGGAGGGGGGCCACACTTTATCCTCTTCCGACAGCCCCCATGAGTCTAACACAAGCTCTTAATTCCAGCCTGAACTGTCCAACCATCTCCTTGGCAACACAGGCTGGCTAGGGATACTGCTGCACCACAGGGCAGCTTTTGTTTCTTTAAAACAAAAGTAAAACCTGAGAAGGAAGCAGTGTGTCAAATAACCAGTGTTTGTGCGAAATACAAACACAGGCTGAATAAGCAGGTCTGTTCCAGGAAACAGGTGGAGAGGGGTGAAGCAAGCAGCCTGGCCCCACCCTCCTGCCACATCCACGTCCAGCCTGTGCATGGGGCAGGTAGCCATGTGTACCTGTTTTAGTCGACCGTACACATGCAGATGATGTGCTATTACTTCCTGGCTGCACTGGTCCTGTGACACAATGCACCTGCTGCAGGGGGACTCCAAAAAAGGCCAACTCTTGTAACAACAAACCTTGGCACCTTTCATCCGCGGGGCTCAGAGCACTCCCCAGTGGCCTCACAGCCCTGCATGCCAGGGTGCGGTGGGAGCTGGAGGGTGGAATGCAGCAGCATGATGATGGGTGGCAGGGTGCGCCACAGCTTTTTTATGAAGACTTGGGGTATAATGATTAGAGCCATGCACCCAGGAAGCGAGGGGTGCTCCATTCAGCTGGAACTACAGACCCCAATCACTGATAGGCCAGCTGGTGCTTCAGCAATGCATGCACTAAATTATGATGCAAAGAGGGAGCTGGGATGTAGGCAGATCAGCAGGGCAAGTGCCCAACTCCTGTCTGGCATCTGACTATCACCCACAGCATAGAGCAGGCCTCAGTTATACATCTCATCAGGAAGAGGGCACCTCCAGAGCCCCATGCCAACTTGGCTGGGGCATTTGCTCAGAACCAGTTCAGGAGAGTAGCCTACCAACTGATCATGAGCCCACATGTCTAAAGTGGCCCAAGGCTTTCTGTGATGCAGCCAAACAGTGCCTGATACGATAGGCTCACTGCTAGAATGCTCTGACTAGCCAGCCCTTTGCTTTCCCCATAGTACTGTCCCATCCAGGCTGTCTGCCTCCAGAATAGGCGACAGAATTCAGCTCCCTTTACCCACAGCTCGCACCTTGACACAATGGGGAGAGCTTGTGGGATCTTGTGACTGCTGCTGAGGAAGGCAGAAGGGGGATTAGAGCCATGCAAGCCAAAACATACAAAGCCAGAGCATGCCCTTGTGATCCTGAAGCCAAGCTAGAGAAACTGAACCCTGGCTCTCAAATGAAACTCCATCTTTTTACCACAAATGTACAGTTCTGAAAAGCAGAGATTTATCAATATCCTGCTATTATACCCCAAGTCTTCATAAAAAACAGCCTAGACAAATCCCAGACATAGAGTGGCCAGAAAAAATCATCAGTGGAGTGCTACAGAGAAGGACAAAGCAGAATGAGAATGACACAGCTGAGGAGGAAAGATCAAAGACCAAAGCACTGGCATGGCTGTTGCAAGAGGCATCAGGGCTGGCCAATGATACCATGGAGATGTGCAAGACATGCCACACCTGCAGCCAGCAGAGCTGTCTTGAAGATACAGTATTTGCACTGAGTAGCAGCCCTACACTGGACAGGGTGGCTTGGCCTAGCAGCTGGCCTGTAAGAACCCTCATTCATTAGTTCCATTTAATGTGCGTGTGTGCGTGTGTGTGTGTGTGTGTGTGATCGCACAAGTATGTATGCTGTGCATTGCTACAATCAAAATTCAGACCCAGGCTGCTGCAGTCCATAGCCAGCCAGCCAGTGTAGACTGTACCAGATGCGACTCCACTGGCCTTTGCTCTTTGCCTAATTTACACACACACGAGCACTTGCACACAAACAGCAGAGTACAGTGAGGTGCAGGGCCTGGGAAGAAGAGCTGCCTGTACATCTGGCCCAGGAGCTCCTTCCATGCAAATGACTTCCCAGTGCTGTTGGGGGTGGGGGGTGGAACAAAATGATCCTCATCCTAAGAGCAGGCAGTAGGAGGGCAGTTCCCTATTGCTGGAAGAGCACTACTAGGCTGAGCCACAGGGAAAAGTGTCGCATTGATGCTCCCAGTCCCCGAGCCCAGAGCCCAGCGCAGTACGAAGCTGTGCCCCAGCCCCAGGGAGGAGCTGGAGCAAGCTGACACTGCAGCTTTGGCTGACCCAGGCTGTGATTTTAAAATCCCACACTTCAACGCCTGGTTCTGCCCTCCCAGTCCCGGAGGCTCACAGCTGGGCAGCTCCTGAGCATTTCTCAGCAGCATCCTGCTAGGCTCAGAGCACCACCTTGTATTTACCAGGCGAAATATCCTGGCCTCTAGATCATAACAGAGAAAGATGGGCTAAAGCAGCAGGAAGCTGTGTCTTTAACTGGCAGGGAAACTTCAGCTTGAGTTACTCAGGGCCGCTTCAAAGTTAAATGAGAGCCCGTTGCCGTGGAAACAGCAGAGGCAGCATTCCCAGCCCTTCTGCACCAGTGCCCCAGGCAGGGAGTGGGGGGGCTTACTACTAGTCCTCCTGTTCCTCTAAGGATGGTGTCTTTTGGAACAGAGGGCTGTAATCTTCCTTTTTTCATCTGTAAAAAGTGACTCTCTGAGGTGTTTTGGAGTCACTCCAATGCCTGGGCACCTCTGGATGCCACTGGGTGGGTTTTATTTGGGTTACTTCCTCTTCCACTGCTGTTAACACAGACCAAGTCAAAGACTGGCAGCTGCATATGCTCATTCAACAACTTTCATCCCCAGCTATATAGGCAGAGCACCACAGAGTTGCAGGCATGGACCTTTGGTGACAAAAGGCAACCAAGTACAGTGAAAAGTAACTAGTGAGTGAGCTTCTGGGAAGAGACATTTTGACTGAGAAGTCTAGCAATGCCCTATAGATCCCTGATGTACAGCTAGGACCACTAAGGAGTCCTCTAACACAAACAAATACTAAGAGGTTATACTTGTGCTGCCTTATACTTTGGGACATTCAAATGGTCCAAAACATGTCTAGGAGTCCTGGAAAGGAAGGTGAGGATGCCCTTACAAGCTCCTGCACACACCATCCAAACAGTTCCAATGAGAAACTGCTCAGCACCTGCTCCCCTTGGCACAGGCCACTCCCAGCACTGAAAGATGACAAAACCAACATCCTTGGGCTCTGGTGGCAATTGCAGACCACCAGCTCGTACCACACACAAGACCAGGCAGTGTGGCTGTGGTCAGAGTGCCAGGACAACCCCACCCATTGATCTTTCCAGTCTGCTAAATTGGTGGTTCACAACCTTTTTTGTACCAGGACCCATTTGTAAACATCAATGGTCAGTCCTGACCCAGTGCCCTTCACTCCCAATCTGCTGCCCCCCAGCCCCAGCCCCAGCTCCCCAGTGTGTGGGACATGGGGGGGCCCCAAGCAGCTCCTCACAGGCTGGAACTCTGCCAGCTTTCAAGGGAAAAGCCATGGTTTCCTATGTTTTTCTCCTTTAAAGGAGAACCCATTTTAAAAGTTTGTTGATCCGTTTTTAAAGTTTGTTTCTGACCCTTTCAGATATTCTTGCGACCCACTTTTGGGTCACAACCCATGGGTTGAGAAATGCTGTACTAAATAACAATGTGTGGCATGTTATCCAAGTGAAGCTATGAAGGCACCACAACCTGATCTAGCAGGTGATGTGGTACCTTGAGAATGACAGCATGATATCAATAGCGCTGCCCATGAATTGCATTACTGCCAAGTCACCTGTGAAGGCCTTAAAAGCACTGGGAATGGAGCAAACCGCCCCCTCACTCAAAAAGGTGTATTCTTGTGGATATCAAGGATTACCTGAAACAACTTCTTTCTCTGAACAAGCAGGCATAGTTTGGCTGTTCATAACTCACCATGTTTCATACACACACTGGATGTTAACAGTAAGAATAGAGGCCTGAGAGCTTCACTGATAGTCACCTATATTGGATAGGTTCTCTGAAAGATAAATAATGTTCAGACAGATGTTCCAGAAACTCAGAGACATTGCAATGCATGCTGTGTAGTCACACAAAGTGCATGTGCCACACCACAATCCCAATTTTGTTATGTTTCCCAGGCTCTTTGCACTCACTTTGCATTAGTATAAGTAGCTGGCTCAGGAAAATGGAGTAGCAGGAGCAAGATATGCACAAGATGATGGTTTGGAGTTGCTGGGGGGGTTTAGAGAAAAGTCTTAGGTAATGGAGAGGAGGGAAAGAAGCACCTTCCAGAAACCCAGGAACTCTCTAGAGGTAAAAATCCACTGAAGTGCAGCTAGTTTTTCAGAATACCATGGTTAGCATCTGCCTTGGCTCCTTCAGACTGTACGTGCTACTGTTAGGGTCCACAGCAGTATTAGCCTGTCCTAAAATCAGTCAGCCAAAAACACACTGAAGTACGAGAATAGACCCAGCAAGCTACAGCTGCTGCTGCACAGCCCACTCTCTACATTAATCTCCAAGGAACAACGTGTGTGTGATAACACACTCCTGAGCATCAGCTTTCAGTATTACACAGGTCTTTAGCCAGGAGGGTCACAAGCTCTAGTGACCTGAGGAAGCAGCGGGTGAATTCAGAACAGAAGTGTGAGATTTCTCTTGTTCTTCACATGTGGCATGATGTACAGGCTGCCCTCTATTAACAATCATTTATCTGAGTACAGAATCTTCCACCTGAAGGTCTAGATGCTTGTTCCAAGCAAAAATGCTTTAAGCCTGTGAATCTTGTATGGTGGCCTTCCAAGGAGAGACAGGCTGCGGGTGGAAGCATTATCCTTCTTCCACTCCTAAATTCCTTCAGATCAGTTTCCCCACAACCTTCCACACTAGCCCCAGGTACTGGAGGGGGCTCTTTAATCCACACAGCCAGAGGGACTCGCAGGGATTAGGAGGTGGATGTGCTGAAGCCACCCGTCAGCAGGCTGCTCCCACTCCTTTTCCGGAGGTCGCAAGGAGGGATGGCGGGGAGTGATGGAAATCTGATCCAACGAGGTCACAGGTCACATTCCCCAAATTCCAAGTGAAAAGACCCTGGCATGTTGTTTTCTTGGAACAAACAATAAAGGTGGAGGAAAGCAGGGGAGCAACACGTAACTTGTAAGGACTGGTGAAGAGGCAGGGCTGAGCTGAGGCTGTTGTGGGAAAGAGTTCTCTACAGATGCCCAGAGCATTTCCTGTCCCATGTCCCAGCTGCTTTCTCCATTGAGACGCTCATCTCTGAGGCAATGTCTCAGAGAGATCCCGTTGGCCCAGCACTCAAGGACGGGGGGGTCACCCATTCACTCCCAGCTTGCTTGGCAAAGGGAGGGTAGTGGAGAACTGTCTTGGCTCTGACTGCACAGTGAGTGGGCGCCACAGCTCAGCTAAGAGCCCAGCTAGGCTCCTTTTCATTCCCAGGCATTTGCTTTGGAGAGGTCCTAGCCTCCTATAACAAAAGTAGTCTCTAGGCAGCAACTCCACCAGCTTTCTGGGGGGGCTTCTGAATGCTACAATTGGCATCTTCCAAAAATATCAAGGTGGATCCATTATGGAAAGCTCAGATCCAGCCAGAGGGTTACGGCTAAAGCCCCTTTTCATCTGGCCAGAGGGTTAGGGCCAAAGCCCATTTATATTCAGACCGTTTTCAAAAGAAGAGCTACAATGTGAGGTTCTGGCCAGGTCCCTGATCCTAGAACAGCGATTCTCAACCAGGATTGCCACTAGATTCTTTCAAAGGTGCTGTGCAATAGTTTCATAGTAGTAGTTTCATAGTAGCTAGGGTCAGGAGGGACCTAAACAGATCATCTAGCCTGACCCCCTGCCACAGGCAGGAATGAATGTTGGGTTCACAAATGTATGCTGGGTTCACAGCAATATTAGCACTGTTAGGGGTACATGTTTCTACATGATTCACAAGATAAACTCAGAGATATCAAATACAAATCCAGAGTGTCACAAATGTTCTGCCCTGCTGTGGTCTTTCTGAGTTCTTTGCAACAGAAGAATTGCTTTGTTATGTTTTCTATAGTCAAGAAACAAATGAAAGCCAAAACCTAGGACTTTCTGTGGAGGCCCTTCAATCTAACAAGGAGTGCCTTGAGTCTAAAAAGGTTGAGCTTTAGTTCAGACCCATCTCTTCCAGTCTCAGCAACCAAATCTGTATTTTTGACTGTCTGGGTCTCAGTATCTATTTCTGAGATCCTGTACAAGTTGCCTTGGTGAAAGGTATCCTTTTTTTAGCTAACAAGCTAAGCAGGCTTGGGCAGGGTCAGTGCTTGAAAGAGAACCCTCCAGGGCAGAGTGCTGTAGGAAGTGGGGTGGATGATTCAGTGAGGTGGTGTTCTCCCTGGAGAGACGGTACAGAAACACTGCCCGAGCACAGTTTTAAAAGGGCACTATGAACTCCCCCTGTGGAGAGACAATGCAGAAATGCTGCCCGAGCAGTGCTAAATGAGCACTCTGAACTCCCTCTGTGACATTTTAGTGAATCCCCACATAGCCCAATGGCCTGGGTGAGGGTGGCATTTGCTGATGCAAGGAGCAGCAGCAGAGGTAAAAGCCACAAAATGGAGGATCTGGATTCTTGCCACTGTCTTTTGCTTCAACAATCAACCTCTTTCCTGACATGACTGGCAGTAAGTCACAGCTACAAGGCATGCTTATAGAAGAGATGGCTCTTCCCTTACTCAGATGACATTCTGCTATTCATCGTGAAACCAAATGCCTCCAGGCCAGGCTGTAGCCATTCACCTAATCCAGGAATTCAACCTAATCTCCATTTCCACCGTCAGCAAATTGAAGACAGAAGCCACAAAGATAAAGAGCTGCCCACCCTCAGAAACCCACACTCATGAGCCCGGCACAGAGTGAACAGGCTTCTGCTATGTTGACATAGCCATGCACTCAAACACGTACTGCCCAGAAAGCCTACCTCCATCAAACAGCATATTCAGTGAGATATAAGAGAGAGTCCTACCAGGAACCTTGACTCAGATAAACAGCCCTGGAGCAAGGCTATACAGTGCAGCAGTGCCAGGACAGTGCATGGTGCAGGGTCCAGGAATTTGGACATTCGCCCTGCAGCACTGCATAGGTTCCTTAGGCAGGCAGTGTGATCTAATGGGTAGGGAGTATGATCTAGTGGGTGATTTAGTGGACTGGGAATCAGAGATCTATGCCTGGCTCAGTTGCTGACCTGATACGTGACCTAAGTCATGTCTCTTCTGCTATCTCTGCCTGCTTTTGCCTTCCTGTGTCTGTCTGGACTTTTTAGACTGTGACATGGACCTGTCTGTTACTATGGGCAAGTTCCAAAACAACAGGGCTCAACATTAGGGTGGGCTCTTAAGCACTGCTGTGGTAGAAATGATGACCAGATGCTTTCAGAGACGGGACTAGGAGTTAGACAGACCACTGATTTGCATTGGCACAGCAATTGCTATAGCACTTTGGTTCAGTGAAATGAAAATCGCCATCCATATTTCTGCTCCTTCGTCCAAACAGCAGCGGAAGGCACTCCCAGAGCAGCTTCATCATCACATTTCTGGGTCTGGAGCATGGGAGCAGGAGTAAGTATCTTGTGATCTTGTGGCTACCTATAAATTTATCAAGGGGGGCAGCAAGGAATAGGGGATGCTCTGTTTACCAGGGCACCCCTTGGAGCCACTAGAAACAACAGCCACAAACTGACGGAAAACAGATTTAGGTTAGACACCAGAAAGAACGTCTTTATGGTAACGGTTGCCAAAATCTGGAATGGACTTCCAAGGGAGGTGGTGCTCTCCTCTACCTTGGGGGTCTTTAAGAGGAGGCTGGATAGGCACCTGGCTGGAGTCATCTGAACCCAGCGCTCTTTCCTGCCTTCCGACCCTAACATCTATGGATCTGTGAATCTAAGTAGGGGGGCCAGGCTTGTGTGCTTCCCTTTCAAGGTGCCAAGGATCCTGTGTAGATAAACCCAGCAAGAGCAAAAACAAATATTCCTGCAAAATAACCTCTCTGCTACTTCACCAAGTATTATCCAGAAGCCCACGTATGGCACCGACTAAGATGGGTATCAAAGACCACACACATTTAGAAGCACTGGGAAATCAACCTTTTTACATATACTGCTGACATTGATACCTGATACAGATACTGCCAAAGCATATAGTAACCCAGCAGAATCCATGGTTTGAAGATGCCTGAACTGTTAGGAAACAGACAGAAAAGAAACACTACATCATAACCCCAAAATATTTCCATCCTCTTCCAATTTTGCCTCAAGCATCTCCTGTGAGAGCACACAAAGGAAGGCACTCAGCACACTTGATAGTCCAGATCTACTCTTTCACTGCCATTAATGGAGCACTCAAAGAAGAGATCATTCTGAATCTTTCTACCCTGGACACAACACCCTGGCCAGCATGGAGCAGGCAGGCAGCAGTCTGTGTCCATATTTGAAAATTCATCGTGAAAACTCAGGAAGGCCAGCAGATCTGAAGGACGAATTCACTGCTCTTCATGCAGCCATGAACACCACTGAACAGTGCCTGAAGGGAACCTAAGCAATAGTATTTATGGATACTATCCATAGCTAAGACCCCTTCCCAATGAGCCTACCTCAACCCCAGGGAGATCATGACCATATATGTATTGTACACCTCAGTACTCACCAACAAATTGATCCACTGGCCAAAATCTTTCCAAGTAACTGGTGATTTTGGGGTATCTCTTCGCTTGCAGGATACTGTGTGAGATGCCATAAAGAGGCCACATTTTCAATGCAGGGGTGCTTGGTACATTCTGAATATTGATCTTCTTTGAGGAGTATCCAGCAGATGTGGTAACATGGAAAGGACCCAAGGTCAGGGGTCATTTATGGAAGCTTACCTTGACTGGTGCTAGAAAGGACGTGGATATGTAGCCCTTGTACTGATTCTGAAACTGAAGATTTTGGTCACAGAGACATCAAAGCCATCAGACACATACTTTGATTAAAAAAAGTACCCAGCAGGCTGGGATGTTCTGCTTGAAGCTTCCTGATATTTACCAAACCACAACCAGTGATTTTATTCAAAATAGTAACAACATGAGGGAGGAATCCTCGCCACGTTACAGCTTGCAAGTGAGAGACCTTACAATTACAATGTGGCTGAACAAAACAGAGGGCCAGAAATGGCAGACAGGGGGCACAGCCCAGATCCTAGATTATAAACTCTCCAGGCTGAATTGAAGAGCAGTGGGCCATGGCCAATGCAAAGTGCTGAAGATCAAAGGCAAACCATGTCATTCAGAACTCTATATTGAGAAACTTGCCCTTTCCTGATTTGATGTCCTAAGAAAATATACCCACGAGGATGCCAGGGCTCATCATTTTATCAAGAGCATTGTGACACTTTCTACTTACCTTAGAGTTCCCTGAAATGGGAAGAATCAATTCTCCTCCTCCCCCCACAAAAATGTATATTTTTAGCCTTTCTCATTGTGAAGAAAAAAATATAGACTTAGTGCACCTGAAAGCCTAAGAAATCAGGAGCCAAATGAAAAGGACCCCAAATATATTTTACCGCCCAAAATTTCTTGATTTTTTTTAAGTAGTGTGGAGGTAGTTGTTGCTGTGATGGTCCAAGAGATAAGCAAGAGGCAAGTGAGGCCTGAGGAAAGGTACTGTGATACCTGAAAGCTTGTCTATGTCTAAACCAACTGTACAGCTTGTTCAATCAGCGATATCACTGACAAAGATTCTTGCCTCTCTCATTTTCAAGGCAAACACATAATTCTTTGGCATCTGATTCAGGATTTTACAGCATGTGGGACCAGCGATCCTACTCGTCCAGTATAACTGTTTCTTCACAAATACTCAGTGCACATACTCAAATGTGCACCACATTATATTTCTGTTACCCAATAGCTACAGGTGTTACACAGAACCCACTCATTTCTTCAGGCTTGTGGTCCAGAGTCCAAAGCTGCATTGCAAAAGCTACAGTTGCTAACCCATCAGGTGTCAGGAACAGGTGCATGGGGGCTGGTACTCAGTGCAGTGGAACTGGAGGGCCAACCATGTTGAATGCTGTTTCAAAATTCATGAACAAAACTTCCAGTAAGCCCCAAATGTCTGTTACCCACCTGTCAAAACTGGGTCAGGGCTGTCACAGGGTTGGGGGACTGGGGAAAAAAACTGTCTAAGTCTTCTATTCATGACAGGAGGCAAGGCTTAGATGATAACAACAATGAGGCAGGGTGAGCTTTAGGCCTCCAGGCCTGTGGGTAGATGAAGAATGTCCCTTTAAATAGGAAACAGCTCCCTGCATGGGCCTGGACATTGCCATTGTGTCTGCAGTGGATGGAATTCCAGCCTGACCAGGCCATGCCTCCCTGCACCTGGTGTCTATTAATGTGCTGAGCTGATACTATACACTCCTAAACCTTATGCTGATTGTTTCCGGCAAGAATCCCATGGAGCAGCTCAGCATGGGACTTGGCTAGCTGCCCAAAGTTGCCTCACCAAACTCCCTCCCTGGCTTCCTGCTCCTCATTTGGGCTTCCACCTTGATGCAGACAACCCAAAGGTGCCATCACCCTGTCTGGGAATGGAGCAAAAACACATCCAGGCCCAGGTGGAAGGCTCAGGTGCTGACATGGGGGGTTTCTGGAGGTCAGATGGACCATCTGCTTCTGGGTGTGAGCAAAGCTGGAGGAAGGAGCACTCTGCCAGGCCTTGCGATCCAACCAGAGAGGCTGACCTCCCACAGCACCTCACCACCCGGGGCACCTGGTGGCTAAGGGCTCCGGAGCTTGGCAACTGGTTGCTCTCTACAGCTCAAGGGGAATGCCAAGCAAGAAAACAGACCTACCAGAAAGGGTTCCCCCCAACCCCACCCTAAAAACTGGGCAGCAACATGACCTTGCCCCCTGATGCAGGATGATAGATCCAGCTCCTGGAGGCAGCTAGTCCATTCCACCTGGGAATGGACCTCCCCAAACTGCTTCTTCCCTGGAGATCTCCCCAGTGTCCAACCCTCCTACTCTCCCAGAGCACAGGGTGCCCAGGCATTTGATTCTCTGATGCACCTTATACTCTTGGGATGTTTCTCTCCCCATTCCAAAGTGTTGATTGCCCTAGGACATATTCCTCCTCTGAGTGAATGGCTGGTCCCACCAGAGAGGTTGATCTCCCCTAGCACCTCACCACCTGGAGCACCTGATGGTAAAAGGCTCCTTATCAGTGGCTGGCAGAGGCTAGATCAGAATCTGTCTGGGATGCTCTAGGAAGAATGCAATCTTTCTAGCCCTATGATTGACCCTTCCCTCCCCATTAACCTTACCCTGCCCATTGCAAAATGGGGGCACAAATTGCTCTGTTGATTTATTTTTACAAGTGCTGCCCAGCAAGGGTGTCTGAACCAGTCTTAGTTATTGGAGAAGACAAATGTCAAAGCCAGCCACTGTGGTATGGCCCAGCTGGGCACAAGAAAGAAGCACAAGAGGCACCAACCTGGAGTGAGGCCAGATCATGGGGCAGAAGCAGAATCATTTCAATTCAAGTGGACACTGCTTGTTTCAGAGTAGGGATTCTGGTTCTGGACAGAATAAGGTCAGAAGGCAGCTGAGTACTGAAACCACACCCAGCCCAGATCTGGTTCTGGAGTGCCTATCTGGTAACAGGAGGCAGGAACAGCTCAAAGCCTTGAGCTACTGTCAGCAGGGGGTTAAGCCTTTCCTTTACTGAGGGTGCAGGGCTTCAGGCCAGCTTGGATTCTTCATTGTTTAGCAGAAATCACACAGAGCGCAAGTCACTCCAGAGCTGAATGCTGCAAGGAGCATTACATCAGAGGCTAGGTATGTAACCGGGCAGGAACACAGCACTATGGCAGAAATTAACATGGGCTGCAGGGCTGCAGCTCATTCTCCAGGTCCCACAGACAGCCTCTCCCCTTAAGTACACACACAGTAGAGCATCCACCCAGGCAGGCTCACACAGAGGCCACCCCCAGCAATCACCCACCTTTCAGACACCCTCAACACACAGCCTCCACGTCCTGAACTCCAACAGAAAAGGCAGTCAGAGGGCACCAGTTCTGGGAAGGGGAGGGGTTGTTGTAATTTGCTTGCAAACTCCTTGCATCAGGTACTGGTGACTTGCACACACACAAACAGGTGGCTGGGCCTGCAGAGATAATCACCTCCTTTTACTCCTTAGTCCATCACTGGTAAAGAATCTCATACACACACACAGTCCCTCTCCCCGCCTTTCTCACACTCATATACACACATGCTCCAGTGATGCACAGTAGTCCATTGTTCTTGGGAAGGCCTTGCCAGAGCTCCTCAGTGTGGAATCAGTTAACTGGAAAAGGAGGAAGTGCCTGTCACTCAGGGAGTTGTTTCTGGCAGGCCAAGGATGCAATGGTCCATGTAGGCTCCTGACTACTTCCTTCGGGCCCCCCAGCTTGGGTGAAGGTACATTAATGGGGAAGTGGGGAAAGGGCTGCCATTTCTCTGGCCAACTCTCCTGGACCCTGGATGTATCAAAGAATTCATTCTCTAGGGCAGTCAAGCCACTAGTTTTCATAAGCACAAAAGTCCCCAAGGACTCCATTCAAGACAGGGAAGGCTCAGCTGTCTGAGTTATTTGGAAGAGGTCCAGGTGGGTGCAGGGACAGCCAGCAATGAAGTTGCGAGCACACAGCCAGTCTCTGGGGTATGGCTGTTGCATAAAGCAGAAGAGTTCAGTTGCCTCAAGCAGGGTCCTCTCTTTTGGCCTGGCTGGGAGATCTGCTCCATCTGAGCCCTCATTCAGGAAATTGGAACAAAACGTGGCCTCTGAGCTGTTTTACTTATGACATCACATCTCCATGGTAACTAGCTATGATGTCACACATGCTGACATCACCAGGTCAAACGTTTACCCAACTGGAGACTGGGGATAGTGACTCTGGCAGGATGAGCTTCATCCCAGCAGGGCTCTTATAGCAGGCAGCTGGGACTGCGGAAAGGAGGGGGACCTCTCACAGAGGCCCTGGCAGCTTGATCTTGCCGTCTGCTCCCTGCTGGATGTGCAGCAGAACCAGCTGTGTCCGTCTTGCCTCTGGCTTGCAAACTACCCAGAATGAAAGTAAATCCAGTTCTCCCTCCCCACCCTCTTCTGCTTGCTGTGCAAATCATCCCCCGGCTGCTTTGGACTCCCAGCACATGCCCTTTTGAAGCAGGCGATGCCATGAAGCCAGGAAGACAAAAGGCAGGAGTCAGGCAAGCTGTGCTACTGCAGGTTCAGGCTGTGAACTTCGGCTCCCCCACCTGTTCCTGCTCCCAGGGAAACATGTACACAGTGCACCTCTACCCATAGAGCGGCTGAAGCAAATGTAATTGTGCCAATAGGGCTCCAAGCCCAGCAAGAGAGCAGTCAGCAAAGCAAAGGTCATCTGCTGTACTTCCCCAGCACACAGTGACCTGAGAGGTATAGGAAACCAGGAGTCACTGCCTATCTGAATCTGTGGGCTCTCCCATCCCCTTCCCGCAGCAATCTGGCCTTCTTTGAGGGAGTGGGGGATGCAAAGGCAGGTTCTCACTTGGGCAGGTGGACTGCAGGTTTTTCATGGAAACCAGGCACAGCTGAGAGCTCGAGGAGATGGCAAATCTTCCAGAGAAAATGCTGAGGAGGAGCAGTCAAGCCTCATGCTTCAGGGCATCAATGCATCACTGCTAAGGTCAAGAAGGAATGTGGCACAATTGGTCAGGTGCCTCATGGGGAATGAACTTTTGTCTTTCCCTTGAACGTGGAGCATTGGCTACTACCAGGGATTGCCTGTGCCAAGGTCTGGGTCTGGTGTGGCAAGTCCAATGAGCCAAGCAAGCAGTCAGATAGGTCCTTCGGCCACCTTTCCCTTGCCTGAGTGCTGCTTTGAGGGCTTGATCCACAGTGATCCCCATCTCCAGGCTGTGTCTGGAGGGGCAAAGGCAGGTTCTGGAGGGAGCCACCACCAGCCTGTCCTGCCCTGGCAGTGCAGATTACTGCTGATAAGGTGGGAGAAGGGAGGCTGGAGACTGTGGCTCTCCACTCCCAGTCCTCTCTGTGCCCTGCAATCCCAGCACCTCATAGGGAAGGCAAAGCACATATCAGGATAGAACAAGAGAGGCCTGGGGTTGACCAGTTCCACCACACCCCTCCATCTGGCAGGGCTGGCAGGCTCTGCATCTCACCTGCTCCTACCCCGCAAAGGAAGCTCTCATGTCCCCAGCCACCTCCCAGGTAACTTCCATCCCTTGGTCTGCTCCCTGTGGAACCTGCTGGCTGTCTGAGCCCTGACCTGTCTCCCTCACGGTCCAGCTGCCCCATGCCCTACTTCACCCTACACTGTGTCACTACAGCCTCTTCTCCACAGTGATATACAAGGGTTTGGTTCACCCCTGCCAGCCTAGTGGGCTAAGAACTGTGCTCCCTGTGCCCCTGACAGGAGGTGTTCACCCCAGGGTGGGTCATGGACCTGGGTTGAAGCTGCCTATTGTAATCAGTTCATCTCCAGGCCATCCCTCCTCCCTGACCAATACCCTTATACTTTGGGGTGTGTTGTCAAGCTGTGGGTCCTTCCCATGGCTACAACCCCTCACCAACAGGTAGAGTAGGAATCTGGTATCACTCTGATGAGTCCAGACACATTGTTGTGACCCCCCAAAGGGAGCACACTGAAGCCCTCTTATGACACACTCATGGGAGTATGGCTTCCTTGTGGGCTCAAAATAAATATTTTTAGCACTTGAACAGCCAGACAGCCACAGAATGGGGAACAGAACCCAGACCTCCTGGCTCCTGATTCATTGCCTTAACCACAAGGCCATCCTTGGAGCAGAAGAAGTTGCAGGCTTGGTATGGAGGGAATCTTTAATTCAAACACAGCGACTGCAATAACAGGAAAAGGAAACACAAGTTCCCAGCAGAGTCAATTGCTTTGTGAATCAAGAGGCTTGGTTTTCTGCCATTGCCTCAGTGCAAAAGTCCCTCTCTGGAGTGTGGTGGGTACTTTGTTCACTGAGAGATTGCGGCTTTGCTCAAAGCAGACCTTTGCATGTGTCTATTCACATGTAACCAAGATTGAAATGAGTAACAGAACGAGCTTATCAAGTTTTCTTGGCAGGTGGGAGCTGAGGGCAGGAAACAAGATAACAAGCAGTAAGAACTGCCAGACTGGAATAGACCAATGGTCCTTCAGTCTTTGGCAGTGTCCAGTGCTGGTACTTCTGAGGAAGGATGCATCTAATGGCTGTATCCTCCCCTCCTCTGTGACCTTCCCCCCTTCTGTATGTTATTTTGGAGCATTTTGTTCCAGCAAAGAATTTTGAAAAGAGGTGTTTTGCATGGGAACAACCTTGAGGGCCTTAATCAGATAGAAGGAAATATACTTGCCTGGTGATCTCAGAGCTTCCTTTGCTCTCCCTGAAAGCACAGTCCTCTGCATTTTACTTCATGCCCAGCTCCCCACACTGGAAGCTCAAAGAGCTTTGCAATATTATGGAGCCTCACACCCTACCCCTCCCACTGGAGCAGGTGTCTGCCTTATTCCTCAGATGGAGGAAACTAAGGCAAAGGGTGGTGAAAGGAGTTATTTAAGCAAGTCTGGTCAAAGCAAGGATTTTTTTAATTTCATTTCAAAGGCCAAATCTGTTCCAAATTCTACTGGGCAAAGCCCAATAATCAGGTTCTAAATGTCGACTGAGCATAGACCTATCATTCAAGTCTGTGCGTGTGGCTCTACCGCCAGGCAAGTATCCTCCTTCCCAGGCTCATTAGTCTCGGGCTTCAACTCCCCAAATCCATGGCAGGCATCCTATATACAAGCCCCAAAGCTGGAGGCCTTGGGGTTTGGATACCCCCTACTCTCGCTTGCTCCTAGCCAAATGGACAAGGAACAAACCACGAGGGAAGCATGAATGTAATCCCCCATTGCCACAAAATTGTGCACTCAAGTGTCTCACATTTGGGGAAACTCTCAGGGGTCAGCCCACCAAGAATGCAATGGACAGGTCTCACCCTTGGTGATCGTCGTATCTCCCCTGCCAGATAACCTAGGGAACCCAGTCACCTGCTGCCCTGCGCAGGTTATTAGTTACAGACCACGCTGATTCCAAGGTAGACCCTAGATTATATCCCCACAGTACTCCTCCCAATGCTCCCTGCTAGCTTGCTGTGTATTGTACTTGTCCCATGAAGACTACAGGGTGCATGGACCAGTGGCCACTGAGTCTGGAGAGTAGGATGGGACCATGAACCTTTCCCACAGAGGGGGGAGATCTGCTGTCTGAGGGTCCCTCTACACATTGGTGTTGGGGTTCTTATGTATAAACAACTGCTGTGTCCATCTCTCTACCCTGGGGTGGAGTTTACAAGGCTGCTTCAGGCCAAAGGGTTTGCAGATTTCCCAAGAGTGGTGAGAGAGGGACACAGACAGGCAGATTCTCAGCCCATGAAAATCCCTGCAGCTCCATTGACCTCCATGGAACTATGCACTTGCTCACAGCAGCTGAAGTCAGGCCCTGGGAGGTGAGAGCACAGGCCTCTGTTTCTAGCTCTTTCTGTCTCAAGCTTTGTGAGCCTGAGCAGGTGACTGGCTAACCTTACTGAGCCTCTGCCTGGCTTGCTTAACAAGGAGTACTTATCAGCTAGCCCATGGAGGTTCAGAGGCTCTTGACAAATATTAGCAAGAGCTCTGTGACAGTCACATGAGAAGTCCTCTAAGAGGAGGAACTGCCAGCTCCTTGCCTGGTGGCCTGATGCCTAATCTCCTCCTCCCTGTCACTAAACACAGAAGCTGTTAATTTTTAGACTGAAATTTTCCACACATGGTCTCTGCCCCAATAATCTTTGCTCATTATAAGAACATACTGGTTCCTGGCATATCTTCCCCAAGCAGCACATCTTCCCCCGTTCTTCCACATGCTATGTTCGTGAATTGATTGCTAAGAAAGGCCAGGCCATACTACATATGTGATTAGAATGCATAGAACCTAAGGGAGCATTGGGCCCACATCTTGGGAAGTCCTACATCATCACCGTAACCGGAGCCTCTATTAGACTGTATCTAAAGGCCCAATGAAGTCAATGGGAATCTTTCCAGTGACGTCAGTAGGCTTTGGGTTCAGGCCCAGATGGCATCCCGTCTCCTCACGAAGAGCTGGTAGAGAGCCAGCACGACTTGGAGAGTGGATTCTTGGGGGGGTCTGGAAACTAGAGACGCCACTGAAATTGAACATGAGTTCACACTGAAACTGCCACATGCCTGCTCATAGAGTTTCCCTGCAGACCAGGTTAACTGGGCAAATCTGGTTTCAGTTGCAGTGGATCTCTTAGCTCTGGGGCAGAAGGTGATGATGGCAGAGTGATGGCCGGCACATGCCACCACATTTTCACTTTTACCCCCTGATGCTCTACCCCCTCTGCAGTGCACTGCACACACTGCTCTCCACGTAGCTGGAGGGACCCTGACCAGCACACAGAATGCATGGAAGGAAGTTCCATGTAGGTTTAAGGCTGTAGAATAACTCAGGAAAGATGGCATCACATTGAAGCCTGTACAGAAGAATCCAGAGTCCTGAGGGCTGGTGACCATGTAATGCTGGCAGTAGCCTGACCTTTGAGTGCCTGGATGTTTCTGCTGAAACCCCTGTGCAGGAACTCTTCCCCAAACCTATACACCTGCTAGGCTCCACTGAAGCCTTGTTTTGAGACCTCAGGTGGGACTTGGCAGATGCTTGAAGCACATTTGGTTTTCAGCACAGGGCTGAACTTCACTGCACTCAGCTTGTTTCTGAGGATGCTGTCTGGTCAGTTTTCTTCTAATGGGAGACACAAGAGTCTTTATGTTCACCATCTCCCAAGTAAGAAGGGGCTCCATCCAAGCTCCCTTTAGTGTTTCAAAATGTGCACTATATACACCCATTCCTTTCCTATTTAACTAGCCTTGTCTAAAGCAATAGTGAACAATGGGAGCTCAAAAGTTGTGGCCAAACTTGCACTAAAGGGAATCAGAACGGAGGTTCCTTGGCTGTTTTGCAGTGCCAGCTCTAGCCCCAGTGACATGAAGTTGTCTGTACCCCTGCCCAACACAAGTTGTGGAGCACTCCCAGTCCCATTACCAGGGAGGTACAGATAGGCAGAATCCCAGCTGTAGTAGGGAGGGAGCAGCGTAAGGAGGCACAAAATGCATTGAATTTTATGGGTAAAGACTTAGAGGAGACCACTAGGGTCACTCTGCACTTCCTACACATCAGCGCCACCTCCTCTCCATGGTCTTTCAGCCTGTCAGTTCCCCTGCAGGGTTCCTTTATGGGCTTGGTAAAGCAGAGGGGATTTTTCTGCTTTTCCTGCACTATTGAGTCAATCTGTTAAAATGTGCACTCTCAGGGCAGGGAGGAGCCATGGTCCTCACCCAGAGCCAGGCCACTGACAGGGAGAAGGCAGGAATGTTAATGGGAAACAGGTTCACTCTTCCCCTGCATCTGCTTTGCTTTTTGTGGCCATTCCTAGCAAAACCTAACAGATCCTGGGGGTTTTCTGAGCCATGTTCTCTTCAGGGAGTTGGATCTTTCCTTGCGCTTTCAGCAGATCCATGATAGGAGCTGGCTTCAGTCTTGCCCACTCCAGCAAAAGCAAGGGAACTCCGTTAAGGCGCAGAGGAGCCCCTGGCACTGAAAGAATGGAGGTTTCTCAGTATGAGCAAGCTAGAGACTACGGGCCAGTTGAAGAGACAGGGTCATGCTGTGCTTGTGCATTGCATGTTCTCAGTGGTGGGCCTCAAAACACTTTGCAAGGTAGAAGGTCAGGACTCCCTGCACTACAGCTGAGGAAACTGAGGCACAGAATGAGGCAGACCCACATTTTCAGAATTTCAGCTTTGTCAGAGGTGGTATGTAGTTTTCATTGGCTTCAGGATCCAATAAGTCATCACATCATCCCGTTTGAAATCCCCACTTCGAATCAGCCTCCGCTGGGCTGTCCCTAAATTGCTCGTCTGGCACTGGTTATACTGGCAACTGCCTGTGATGGCTGAGGACGCGTCAACACTCCCTCCAGTCCACACCCAGGAGTTCCATTGTAAAGTATACCTTGCCCACACACTCCTAGGCTTTATGCCAGCTCCAGCCAACAAGGCTATGCAGCCATCATGGTGCTGAGTGGTGCACACCCACCGCTCTTAGGCTCTTTGTCAGGGGTGCTTTTAGGCACATGCTCAGGGCTGCTAGGAGGCAACTTCACTAGCTCATATCCAGGATTTGCATATATAGAGCAGGAACAGGTGGGCCCTCCTGAGGCTACAGGGGCTGCTGACCTATGCAGTCTCCTTTGCTGTCACCCTGTCCATTCCCATGTGTCTGTTCATACCTCATTGAGTACTGTCTGAACTCTAGACTGGGAGCCATCAGTACTGGGGACCTTCTTAGTGGTAATACTTGTACACTCCCAAATGAGTGTACACACTCCTGGCACCAAAGGACTGTGTTCATCTCTTCAGGATCTACTGCAGTGGAACTAAAATAATAATGATGTCTATGTGTGGGCATTCTGCACTACTGAAAATCCAGGAGCTGGATGTGGATTTAGGAACCTGTCTCAGAGCCCCCATTTTAGCAACTCTCAGACATGTGGAAGAGCCTGTATGTCATGGAGAGAGAGGGAAGGGACAAGCGTCAGGGGCTGTGTGTCAGTCGAGGGGGTGGGAGAAGGCTCATTTCCCAGCGCTCTACTTGGGGTCAACTTCCTGAGGGAACTTCTTTCCACAGCATCTGCACGAAGGTGGCAATTCTTCTCCCATCACACAGAAATCTAAACCAGAGGCACAGTTCCCAGAAGGGCTATTTTTAAATTAGGGATTGTCAGGAATCCACATCCTCCAAACCCTGCTGGGTGGTCTTTTGAGCTCTTAAGATTTGAGCTGGGCACATAAGAACCTAGCCTCTAACCCAGTGAACAGAACTATCCTGTGTCAGAGACAGACAGGCACAAATATGGCAGGATGGGCCCTAGCTGCATCTCCAGATCTCTCCAGACCTGACCCTAGTCCCATTAATGTCAGTGAAAAAACCCCAGTTTACTTCAGCA
>NW_005842355.1:334695-352288 GCF_000455745.1 Alligator sinensis
TTGCAGAGATGCCTGACTG
Source organism: Alligator sinensis (assembly GCF_000455745.1). NCBI lineage: Eukaryota > Metazoa > Chordata > Crocodylia > Alligatoridae > Alligator > Alligator sinensis. The sequence goes on from NW_005842355.1 coordinate 334,715, forward strand.
CAGGTCGTGAAGGCCTAGAGATGCCCTCTGGCCTATAACCATCCAGCAACAAGAGCTGTCCAGCAACTGGCAGTTATCCAGAGGGAAGGAGATCCTATAGAGCTGGCACTCTATGCATGGTCTGTTTTCCCCTGGAGACTGTACCAGAGTTATCTGGGGTCCCAGTCACCCAGCAGAGACCACCAGCATGCTAACAGTGGCACCAGGAGCCTGCCCTACTGTGCTGACTGGGGACTGTGCCAACCTTGACTCCCGCCTATTAGCTGGCAAGATATCCCCTGTGCTGGGGGAGGGAGGGAAGATTGTTGCCTAGGTCACACTCCTCTTTCATTGGGCTTTCTTTGCTGGCTGAAGGGAACAATAGGCTCCCTCCTGCCTGCCTGCCTCCAAAGAGAGGGAGAGCACAGGCTCATTGTCTATTGTGTTCTCTCAGAAAAGAATGGGATTGAATAAGGGGCTGGGATCCACAGCCTCCACGCAACATCTGGTTTCAGCATGTGGCAAGGACAGAGCTTTCATCTGGCCCCTCCAGAGCCACAGCATCACACAACTCTCTGTCCAGCTAGGATACAAACAAGTTGTTAACCCTCCTAGGGCATTAGCAGCACAAGACAAGTAAAGAGAGCAAAGGGCAGCCTACAGCATAAGGGGGTAACACCCCACTCTGGCCCTTGGGAGGTTATGGTACACCTAATCCAAGCCACACCTCTCCCAGTAGGAGGCACTCTAATTGTGTGGCAGCAGGAAAGCCATACAAAGTTGGACCAGGCCCGTCCTGTTCACCAGCAATGCTGCAGGGAGTATGAGGCAGCACTGCCGGTGCTGGAGGTAGCTCAGACCTACAGCAGTCAAACACCAGGCAGGAAGCAATACAGAGGAGCTAGCAACAGGTCCTCCACAAAGTCCCATCCCAGCCTCTCCCAGCCCTATGTACCTGGAGGGGGGGTTGCCAGGAAGGGTGTCAAACCCCTGTGGGGACCATAGGTGCTGGGACGGCTCTGGCTGTGTGGCTGTAGCAGAGTTGCAGCAGGCCCACAGCTCAGTGCCCAGCTTGTACAAGGGCTCTGCCTGTTATCTAAAATCAGGGAGAAAATGCAGTTCTTAACAGATGAAGAAATGTGAAGGTACAGACCAATCTCCTCCTCCCCACGAGGGAGAAGGGGCAGCCTACTACATTCCCAAGCATGTTATTCTTTTAACAATACCCAGCTGGTCCACATGATTTCCGTTCTATTTTTAACCCTGGAATAACTCCAAACGGCCTAACATCTCTTCTTGGCTGTCATTTATTTTTGATGTTTCCCTTGGAAAAACAAGGCCCACGCGCTGGGCCTGTTTGCTTTCCCAGCCCAGTGTCACGGTAAAGGCTCTCCCCCTATGAACACACACAGCTCTAGCATGGCACCTGATCCCTGAATCCTCCCTGGTTTCCTCTGCATCCACAGCCCCTCCCTTCCCAAAATGCTGTTTAGGTGCAGACAGTACATACGCTCTGCCCTTGCTGTGTGGGATGGCTCATTTAGGGTTCTACTTTTCTTCTCTCCCTTTGCCCCCACATTCTGCCCCCTCCAATAAAGGGTTAACTTTAATTCACGCTCCATCCCTCCAGCCACTTCTTTGGCACCTGGTCAGCCCCCACCCCAAGCAGGCATATATGAAGCCTCAGAGGATTGTTTATAAAGAAATAAAGTATGTATAAAGTAGAGGAAGGGGGAAGAAAACCCACTTCAGTCACTGAGGGATCTCCCCAGCTGCAGAAGTATCAGTCCATTGTCTAGAGTCAAGCTGCTCCGTCAATGTCTCTTGACCTGACATGCGGGTTTCCGGGAAGGTCAAAGTACAAGCCAACTGCCCTTTGCCAGTCTTCATAGGATCTGTATAACAGCAGGGAATGGGGTCATGGGGTGGATACTAGCAAGACTCTGCATTGTCACAGAGATTGAAATGCTCTCCTTGGCATCTATAAAGCCTGGGAGATGAGCAGCCTGGCTTCCCCATACCCAGCTGCCTTGGTTCCTTTACCCCAGCAGGAGAAGAAGTTCTTCAGTAAAGTGCCTATAGCCTCAAGGCCTGATTTTCCAAGGGGCTGAGCAGCTAGAGCACCAGCTGAAATCAACAGGAGCTGCACACTCAGCATTCTGAAAACGAAGCTTGTATTGCCTAAGTGACAAACTCAGTGATGTGAAGAAGCAGCCAATGATAAACCAGGATTGCCCAGGAATTACAGTCTGAGGCCTAAAATGGTGTTGAAGTCTGAAAAGGAGGGAGCCCACTCATTGCAGAGGCAGGAACAGGACAGATTTGCCTAAGCCAAGTGCGGGTGAGCTCAACCAACAAGGAGCTTGTGTTCCTCTCTTAAGGAAGGTTTTGGGGAAGCTGAACAGTCTGGCTCTCTGTATTTATTGTCAGCACAGAGGGAGCATATGGAAAAATAGATGAAGACCCAGCTTAAGGGTCCTGGCAATTTCCCAACACAGCCCTTGGCACCAAAGAATTTGAACATCTTGGCCCCTCAAGCACTCATCAGCGTTAGTTGTTGCTGGGGGCAAGAGTGAAACCTGCAGCAAGTGAGAAGCTACCAGGACTAGTCTTCTGTCAAGAGTACATCAGCCCAGTGCTGGAGGAAAGAGGAGAATGAGCTATAGAAGTTCTTCTATAGAACCAGCAGAGATTGGTGTGTTTGATACAACCAAGTGTCAACCATTCTGGTATCCTAAGTACATGTCTTAAATGCTGGTGCTACATGAGAGATGAGCAGAAAGTGGGGGAGAAACAGCCAAGACAGTGTCATGGCCAACATGACTTTGAGCAGCTTCAGCTTTGCAGGGATAGTGGGGAAAGCAACTCCGGCTGGAGCTGAAAAGCATAGGAAGGTGTAGAAGCAGAAGGGACAACAGGGCTGTATTCATCTCACAGTCATGCCAGTGTAAATCTGATGACTACTGAGAAACTACTCCAGATCTATACCCATGCAATCAAGGGCAGAATCTAGCCCAGACCCTCTTACTGAGACTGGTAGGGACTTTGAACCTCAGCAGTCAAGTGAACACTACATTTTTTTCTAGAGCTGGCCAAAACTGGAACCATATTTGTGCAAGGATGTGCCTAATGTGATTTCTTTCCCATGGACTCATTTTCCACAAAAGGTGAAATTTCTATGTTGAAATTTTTATTGCAAACACTATGGAACATTTTCAGTAAACAGACACATCCGACAAAGATTTGGAACACGATTTCCATCAACATTTCTATTAAAAACTTATTGGTAAAAATGTTGTGGAAACATTTGTCAAAAATGGAAAAATTGCCATAATTTTTTCACAAAAAATTTTCAAATAAAGGTCATTTTTTTCCATCAGAAAAGTTTTTGGTGTGCAAATTTTTGACCAACTCTACTTATTTTCCCTCTAGACTGTAATGTATCAACCTCCCTACTCTAGTGGGACATGTTTCCAAAAGCTACAACTTACTGCAAAACCAGAGATACCAGCACCACAAAGTCAATGTCTGTTCCCTTATGAAAGATACCCATGTCTTCTCCACAGTCTCTCAGAGACAGAATCGGTGGAGGGGTCCAGCTATCAGGGAAGGTAGCGGTATGATATGAGTCAGTCGGACATGAGTCAGTTGGAAGACATGAATGTAACATTCCCTGCAGCACCTCAGCTCCAGGAACATGGAGGAAAGCCAAATGGATTTTGGTCACTAGCGTTATGAGTTTCCATTAATTCTCAGTTCACCTCAAACAGAGGTCTGGAGGTTCCAAAGACAAAACCACATGAGTTCAGATGAAGAGGGATTAGCCAATGCATCAAGTCAGAAGGCATTAGAGGTTGTCGTACATAAGTAAAGTCCTCTCCAGCTGCTGGCTGACTCTCTGGTAGAAGATGATCTGCTGTTTTAGGTAGGACTGCATCATTCTCTTGAAGTCTGCCATGCGTCGCTCGTGGAAGTGGTTCATCTCAGCCTGCAGGGAGAAGCCGACCACACGGCAACGTTTCCGAATCCCATCTGCCTCATCCTGATCCATTTTCCCCTCATCACTCATCCGCTGACTCTCTTTCACCTTTGCAAAGGCTCCTGTTAGGAGGAAGGATGCAAGATTCCCAAGGTTACTGAGATGTATACCAGTACTCCACCTCCTCATGCTATCCCATGCCTTCCTTCCATCCTTGCAGAGAAATAAATGCCTGTGGAGAGCAGAAAAGGAGCCCCAGCTGTGCCATACTCTGGTTCAGTGGCTCTGAGCTGTCAACGGAGCCAGCTCTTTTCCTTCAGATTCACATACATATGCCTACACATTTCTCTGATACTAGTAAACCATCCCTTCCTCTGCTGAGCAACAGCAACGACACCCTCCCACTTCTGTAGTCCTTTCCAGTCTCCCCAGGCATCTGAGTGAAAACAAGCAGCTGTACAAATTGCATCAACCCTTAGCCTGTCACTGTGGGAGTCACTCTGTCTCAGATGGGAGTGGACCGAGTGTTGTTCCTCTGAACATGCCAAAATTCAGGGAAAGCACAAGTTCATCCAAACGTCCTACCAAGAGATCCCAGTGCCGGTACACAGGCCTGTGAGGGGGTTAATCTAGGAGTGAACATTGAATGGTCTTTTTCTTCAGCTCCCGCAACAGGACAAGGAAGGGGCCATCTAGGGATCTGTATGCAGTTGAAAAGTAACAATATTCTAGCACTGTTTGTTCCAGCTTTTGAGGATTAGAAGCTAGATATTCATCAGAGAATAACAGTTGGCCCCTGCCACATGGCTAGATCAACATGTGCTAAAACCAGCCTGTCCACAGCTGGGTTTAACAACCAATGTTAAATGATGTCAGAGCATAGAGAGGCCTTAGAACCAGCAGATATGGAAGCAGACGGATTATCTGGAGATTTGTGTCGTATCTCCAGTTTTGCTAATAGTTTGCTGAGTCACTTTGGCAAGTCACTTCACCTCACCTGACATACTGTCCCTATTTGTAAAGAAGAGGTAAGAATTTTTACGCTCCTACTTAATATATTTGGAAAACTACTGACAAAAGCTATATAAAGCCCAATTATATGCATAGATCATAGACTAGGGAAAATCTCAACAATCCAGGTCACCAAATCTGCTAGTAGATGCAACAGATTAACGAAAGAAGATGGAGAGAGAATGATATAAAACTATATTCTGTCAGAGGTATCTCAAGGCACTGGACAAAACGTAATTGAGTTCTAGCTGTGCAATGATCATGTAGATATGAGAGGTGCATTTTACAAGGGCTTATACACAGCTCCAGGCCTCTCCATTGGGAACAGGGGGGCTGGAAGAGAAGAAAGGCATTATTACCTATTTTATTTAAGGGGTGGAGAGCCATAAGCCATTTTCTTTATGCTGCTTCTTCATCTTTGTGTAAAATGACATGGGACTTTTATCTTCTACCTAGATGACAGGTGGGTAGAGGAGAGCCCAGTTTAGATGTTCATAAACTCTCAGGCCAGAAAGGGACCGTTACAATCACCAAGTCTGGCCTCCAGCACCACAGAGTCCATGGGACCTCACATAGTGATTCCTATGCCCTGTCTAGTTCAGCATCTCTTCTGTGGGACAGTCCAGTCTTCTAGCTACAATGGCTAGGGACGGAAGTTGCACACAAACTGGTTTAAGTGATCAGAAACTGGTTTAAACCTGTAACAAAATAGAAGTTCAGTGCACATAAACCAGTTTCAAAATGGCTGGATAAACCTGACTGAATGATAAGACAACTTAACTAATTTAGGTCAAACTGGCTTATGAAACTTCTATCCCAGCCCCTTCCTGGTCCAAGTTAAATCATAGTCCTCCACCATCCCAGCATTTTGCAGCCCTGGGCTGGGCTGTGCTGTCTGCTCCAGAGAGCAGGGCTGGCCCTGCCCCTCCGCTCCCTAGCTGGAGCAATGAGGGCTGACTCCCTGCCCACCCCACCTTGGCCAAATCCCTGCTGGGATCCAGGGCCAGGAAGGGGGTTCAACTTTCCTTCCCCTGAGTACAGAGTTGCCTTGCCCTGCTTACTTAGTGCTGGCTGAAGCTGGGGATTACAAATCCTATGGCACCTAGAATCAGGAAGAGGAAGCGATGTGTAACCCTCCAGAGTCCTGCTACTGTGATTGTGGACCCCCAGAGACCTCAGGAGCAGAAGGAAGAGGAAGCAAACACACAGCCCATGCTGGCTATGTGCCAGAGAGCTGTGCTGTAGTGCCCTCTATCTTCTGGCCTGAGCCACTGCAGGCATGGGTTGCATTTCCTGAATCAAAAGTGAATGTCTGTTCATTTGCTTATTGATTCAATCCTTGCAGCTTAGATGAACCTGCAAAAACTGAATCAATTCAGCGCCAAACTCTTCCACCATCTGTGACTCTTGAGGACAAACACAGGTCAGGTCATATACCTAAATAAGTGACTTCATTGTGCTTCTTGTAGGTCTCACCACTATGCAGGCCTCTCAGGACTTGCCTAAACTAATTCTTAATCATCATAAGCTAAACCAGTAGTGCTCAATCTTCTGGTCCCATGTGCCAGCATGATCTAGCATGCAGAGCCACATCATCCAGTGTGTGGGGCTCCCTACAGGTCTGGAAATTTGGCAACAGGAGAACAGTAATTAATTCTACCACTGCTTCCCTGCTGCCAAATTCCCAGACCCCTAGGGAGACCTGTGGGCTGGATAACACAGCTTTGCAGGCTGAAAGTTGAGTACCACTAAACCAAAATATGGAGTTTAAATCGGTTTAACCTAGGTGGTTGAAGAAGCAAGTTTAAGAACTAAGAATCAGTTTAAGTTAAGTCCGTGCAACTTTCTCATAAAGGTTTTCTTCCCCTGATTTTATAGCAGATACACTCAGCTCTTGTAATGAGGTTCCTCAAGGCAGCAACTTGCCTTATGTTAGACACACCTCACTTGTGTACACTTGTGGTGTATCCACATAGCAATTATCTCAAAATCAAAACCCAGGTCTTACAACAAAGAGTCTGTGATATAGAGAGGCCAAAAACAGATCAGGAGAGACAGTTTAGTTCAAAAAGAGGTGTGCTGACAGAGCAGTGTCCATGACTGAAATAGCAGGAACTCTTTGGTATAAAAAGGATAAATTTGGAGATTCTTTTCATTTGCCTTTAGGGGTGTGTTTTCAGCTACTCCACACCCAGGAAAGCTAACATTTTGTGTTTATTTTTAAATGAAAACTTGAGTTTCCCACGGAGTCAAGTAACTCCAGGAGCTGAGGCTTTGTGAACAGCACGAGGCATCAACTCTTGCCTGTCAGGACTTAGGTGCATCATCAGAGCCTTGCAGGGTCTGGAGGAGGTTTGGAAAGTCAGGATTCAGGTGTCTGGGCAAAGCTGAATGGAGGAAGCTTGCACAGCATCTATGTCAGGGGCGGGCAATTATTTCAGGCAGAGGGCTGCTTACCGAATTTTGGCAAGATGTCAAAGGCTGCATGGGTAGTTCCGCCCCTTGACAGATGCCCTGCTCCCTGGTCACCATCTTATGACCAGGAGTACCACCCCCCTAACCCCTGACCTTTGCCACCAGAAGTCCCTCCCCTTGCCCCCAGTACTCATTTCAGCATGGGGTTTTGCAATCTCAGAACCATAAAAATACTAAATTATATTCTAAAAAGTGATCATCTACAATATTTTTGTCCTGATTTACATGCGTTTGTGTAGTGTACGCAGAGGTGACTGCACAATAGCTTAAAATGAAGTCTTATTCTTGTATATTGTGGGGAGTGGGTATAGGTTTGTGGGGGCTGTGGGTGTGTGGGGTGTGGGTGTGCATGGTGGGAGGGTGTCTGGGGTTTGTGTATGGGAGTACGATGGGAGGCCTAGGTGCACGTGTATGGAGGGCTGTGCATATGGGACTCACCCTATGAACACGTGCATGCACACACACACACACACACACACACACACACACTCTGCCCCTGTGCCTGCAGACAGACAGACAGACACTCTGCCCTGTGCCTGCAGACACGCACATACTCTGCCCCTGCGGCTGCCAACACGTGCGCACACACATACACACCCCTACCAGCGTGGTCCCATGCTCTGCGGTCCAGGGGTGCAGCCAGGAGCCAGTCACAAGGTGCTGGAGCAGGGCGGGGGCAGGAAAGCAGGGAAGTGGCTAGGGGTGGGCAGGGCGGGGCTGGGCTGCTCAAGCCTGCAAGCCTAAGGGCTCCCGCTGGGTCCTACTGCCCCTGACTCCAGCCAGCTTTGACAGGGAGCCAGGGCAAATAAATATTAATTTACTAAATTTTTTAGGGGCTCCGCAGGCCGGATAGAATGGCTTGGCAGGCTGGATCCAGCCCGGAGGCCGTATTTTGCCCGCCCCTGATCTGTGTGTATAATGCCTGGCTCCAGAAAGTGCCATTAGGAACCTAAGCTGCCCAACTGGAAGGGCTGAGGACAGGGGTGTCAGACACCTACCTTATGTTGGGCTGCAGGGAGGCACCTGTCTCAGAATCTCAAACACTCGAGTGAGGTCCCAGCCCAAACTGTTTCTCACAGCCGCCCTTTTTATCCAGGAATGCAGTGGTCCTAGCCTCCACACAAGGCATGAGAAACCCAGGTCCAATTCCCTCCTCTGCCTGAAGGGCTCTGAATGGACATTGCCCACTGCCCCAGAGTGCCCTGACCACCAGGCTACAGGCAGTTATGGGGTGGAAGGGGCACGTGCCATCCCCCCTGTTGAAGCTGTCACTGTCCTGGCATGGAATACTTAAACACAGATGAAGCCACAGAAAAAGAGATGGAGACACTGAACATGACTGTGTAGCTTTGTGGTGAGGACAGCTGCATGGAAGAGGAAGCCCCGAGTCCCAGCCCCCGCTCCAGTGAAGACTCGACATAAAATCCTTCAATATTCACTGGAGCAAGTGCTGGAACCCAGATCTACTCCTGTAAAGATGAGCTCCCCACCCACTAGGCTAGAGAGTCACAGTCTCTATCACACCCAAGAAATAGGGAATGACTCCAGGCAAGCAGACCAAACTGGGAGAAGGTTCTGAGAATGCCCTGCCCCAGAGGAGCTGACATGCTGGCGGTTAGGGCAGTCAGGCGAGTGGCTGTGGGAGCAAGCTGAGCTCCCCTCAGGTGGAGGAGGGAACTGAACCCATGTCTCCCACATCTTGGGCACATCCTCTACCCCACCCACTGACCTACTGGTTAAGGACAAGGAAAGGGGCATCACCACTGCTTCCTCGGAAGCCTGGGTTTTGTGGGGGGAAGACTGAAGGATACCAAAGGCCATTCATATTTTGTGGAGAAGACAGGTCCAGAACTGCTGACAAATCTATTACTGTTCTTTCATGAAAACTAGCGTGACCCATATTCTCCCTCAATGTCATGCTTGCTCTTCCTCTCTGCGGAGACCCTGTGTCAGAACTTGCCACAGGATCCAGCCAATTTGCTCCAAAATTTAATATTTCACTTCAAAAAAAACCCGAAGGCTGAAGTTTGCAAATCTACCCACGGGAGATCTGGATTGTATCCAGATCCATTGAAAATCTATGCTGAGATTTTCTAAGGTCTTTGGTTATGAAGAAAACCTAACCAGAAACAGTGTGCCATTGTCATCTACCTGAGTCTGCTGAAAGTCTGAACTCCACTCAGGGTGAATTTGTCAGCTTTTCTCTCATACTCCCATGGAGACTCTTACTTGATCAGGTAAAGGCATACCGACACTGAGGTGATGGGTGGACAAATGAAACTTGTGTTTTCACTGCAGAAAAAGGATGGTATTGTACACAGAGGCAGCTACTTTGATGCAAACTCCTAGTGGAGGCAAGGGATTGAAGATTTCACCACAGGAGTTAGTTAAAGTAGACTGCAAGGGAAAATGGATTATATTGACCTCAATTCTGTGCTTCAAGATAAAAAAACTAGCTATGCTTTATTTTCCTAGGATTTTAAACTATTGTAGCTATTTCAGGTTAACTAGCTCAATAACAAAATACACCTGTGTTTGCAGTAAAGACACAGGCCTATGTAGATTGAGCCCAAACAAGACTGAGGGGGGAAGTCAGTTGAAGATTCATTTGTGCCTCTCCACCCATCCTAGAGGGACAGCATGTAACTACAGCCAAAATCACCTCACTAAGCTACCCCAGACCAGATCCAAGTCTGCAGCCTCCAGACAAAGACCCAGACCACAAGCACCAGAAGGAAATTGGGTGTGAAAACTGAATCGGGTGATTCTATTTCTAGGACTATATGAATGTGTGACAGGTGCCCTCTTCCTCAGGTAACAGCTAAGAGACATACAGTGTAAAATAACACCAAACACTTTCATATTGAGGCTATAGCTATGCTGCCACCCAAGGTGATTGTGGCAGGGGTGGGCATGCTCAAGGTAGCTTTCATCAAGCTAGGCGAGGTAAGAAAGCAATGAAGACACAGTGACCAGACCTTAGCCACTCCCATATGCACTCAGGATCCCCCTGCTCCTCATACAGGCCATAACAAGGCCGTGTCATTGTGCCAGGCTAGTGAAACAAAAGCTCTAGGTATGTTGAGCCATGCTGCATTCATTCCTCTCAACTACAGAGTAACCACAGCCTTAGATCCTCATAAGCACTTTTTTGTCCGTCCCCCACAGCAAGATTTATTTGGTCTAGTCATAGTGAAATCCTCCAGACTCCTGCCAAAGGCCACCCATTTGCAAAAAGGTACCTAGTCACTGGGAACTGGGGAGTCAGGGACAGAAAGACATGATGCCAACCACATCACTCCCTTGCATGCCGCTTGCTATAGAATCCATGGCTTATTAACCACTCTAGCCTAATGAGCCACTTATGGCTCATCAAATTTTTTTGGCTTCCTCAACAACATAGACTCAGTGTGATTTACCACTGAATCCTCTATTTTAATCAGAGCTGGGAGAATACTACAAAGGAGCGTGCATGAACACCCCGTGATCCTTCACTGAGAGATATTTGCTGCCCATCTGTTTAAAAAAACACTAGTCCTTCTGCTCAGGGAGGCAGAATCAGCACCCTGAGACTTAGCTCACCCATCGTACACTGTGAATGGTCAAAGGGAAACAAGCTAAGCCTTTGCGCAGGGCAATGGAAGCATCCCCAATAATAGACAGATTTGGAGAAATCCAGGGGTAAGAAACTAACCAGCCACATTCTCACAGCTGGGACTCCCCACTCCAATGCCTTATACCTCGCACAAGGTAGGTGCAAAGTGTTATCACATCACAACTGTCACTTTGCATTGGGGTAAATACACAAGATGCAAACCAGGAGGATGACGCCATTATTGGCAATAATTCAAGCAGGTCTCATTTTAAAGGCCAAGGATGAGTGATGGTGCTTAATGTCCAAGTTCAGAGGGCCTTCACAAGGGGCTGCGTTATTCATTATTTAAATGACACCAGTGCCTAGAGACTGATGAAAGCCTCATGGCACCAAGTACTGTATGCACATGCAGCCAACTGGCAATCCCTGTCCCAAAGAGCTTGCAGGCTAACTAAACCCTTCAGGTCAGAACGAATTCCACCTATTAGGTACATAGGTAGACTTACGTGCCTAAGTGTGATTGTATTCCACCCTGTACGAGTAATACAAAGGGTACCCGAGTCACCTTCCTCCTTCTTGCTTTTTTGTGGCTTATTCTTAAGACTAAGGTGACAGCGTGCCACACAAGTAGATATATTAATGAGGTGGAACAGAATTGCACTTAGGATTCTAAGTCCACTTTGGTGCCTAAACAGGTGGAATAAAATCAGGTCCTTCTTGTGCAGATACAAATCTTCCAATTTCACTTTAGCCTTGAAGACTTGTACTAAAAGACAAAGCTTTTTCCTTTCTGACTCCTAGGACTTGTAAACTTTGTCCATCTTAGAGGCCACATTGTAGCTAATTGACCTCCAATTTGCCTGTGTGAACTGAGTCCTTTTCCAAAATTGTGTGCCAGAGTAACTGAGGGCGCAAAGTCGCATCCGTTTTCAAGCTGATTACGTGAAACAAGTGGACACCACAGGGCAAACCCTTCTCCTTCTATTTAAGAGGGACTTATTTCAGCTTAGGTCAAATGCGTTCTTAACTGATTTAAACAATATCCAAATCACCCTCCTTAAGACGATAACAAGCGCAGCCACTCAACCTTTTTCACCAGCTTAACCAACTCATGATAAACTCCCACCTCAATAGGACCTAACATGACTGTCAGTGCAAATGCTGGCCCTCTGCAAATATTTATTCTTGGCTAGGGCTTACCACAAGGCTCAAAAGAAAATGACACAGAGATAGGAACGGGTCTGAAGGTCGGAATCAGCCCTCTAGTGAACCGTGCCCAGGAAGGAGTGTCTGTGGTGTGGCTAAGTTAGTATTTACAACTGAGGGTGCTGGAAACTGCCTAGCTTGGGTTCCACCAGGACAAAGCCTCCCTGGTGGAGACAAGGCTTTAGAGCGTGGCTAATACTCATACAAAACATTTTTCTTTTTTTTCTTTAATTCTGTTCACAAAGAATTCAGCTTGGCGGGTTTCCTGCATTCCTCTGCCCTCGTTCTTTAGCACCAGGACCATTGGCATGAACACAGGATCTCTCCTCACAGACAGTTTCTCTTCACCCCTGCTGAGCACTCCAGCTATGAGGTTATCACCCTCTGCGTGACAACACAGAAGGGGAAAGTAGAAGTCCCTCAGCTGTCCCAACCAGGGGATTATAGCTCCCGGTTGGTAAGATGTAACAGAAACAGAGGAGCTCTTAGGAAACAAGACATTCTAAGCCAAAACCCGCCCTCAGCTACACCCGAGCAGTCTCACTCTGGGCAGGTTCTGGCCCCATATTCATACGGATTTCCTTAGTGTTATAAAAAAAAAGAATGGAAAAAACTACAGGAACTCTCCAGGGCTAAATTCCACTCTGAAGCAAGAGCAGCAGAGGCAGCTGAGTGACACCAGGGTGGGACTTGAGCAGGATTGTTTCTAAATAAATGCCATTACCTAGGTCTTCTGTGTGGTGCCAGCAGCACCCCAAGGGGGAGATGCCACCATCCTGACCCAAGGAGTAGTAGCTAGGACCTTCACTGCAGTAAGAGCTACTCACAAAGCAGCCACTTCTCCATGTGAAGATGGCGCTTGGAGTTCAGTAGGACGCTCCCTCGAAAAAACATGCCTATTTTCCTGGTCACTTGCAGGCCAGGTGTGACTGAGACCCTTCTGGTAAGGTAGTGAGACAAGTTAAACCGGACCCACCCACAAGCCACAGCCTGTCTGTGTGCGTCACACCTGACTTCCTCCCCACAGTGGCATGGTAAGACACCACCTGACTGCATGCCTCTGTTGCCTAAACCTTTCCGTCACAAAATATTTGCCCTGGAGAGAAATAAGAGCTGGATTCTCTTGCCTACCTCCTCCCCTGGGAGGTGAATAGCAGGCTGGGGAGGAGGGAGAACAACTCCACAGAAAGACAGTCTCTTGGGCGCATATTACTTGGGGAAAACAGCCGTTTTCACCTGGGCAAGGGAAGCATGTCTGTGGCACCTCAAACCTGGCCATCCTGGCTCTCCTTCTCTACACCACAGGAGCTTCCCCTGCCACCTCCCCTCCTCAAAACATTCAAATGTCTCGTGATCATTAGGCGGACATGACCAGAGGAAGGAGCCTGGGGCAAATAGCCTGGATTCTGCGATTAAGAGATGGCTTTTCTCCAGGACTCACCTTTCCACTGCTGGGCAAACACATTCGCAAGCAGCGGGTTCCCAGATGCAGCTCACTCTCTCACTGTATTTGGTGAGTACAGGGTCCACTCGGGACCCTGCTGCTCCAGCAAGCCCCATGCTCTGCTGCCGCCATGAGCACCTCATTAGTAAACCATGGTGCTGTGATTAGTGTTTCATTCCCCAGCTGTGATGAAACAAGGTATCTCCAGCTCCGTGGCCCAAAAGGCCATCCAGGCTCTGCACTGATAGGCAATGACTGACTTTCCAGAACAGATTCTAAAGGCTAGGGCTCTCTGAAGAGGGCTGTGGTGCTCTCCAAGGAGAGGTAGGCAAAGCACCAAGGCCTTCCTGGAAGGCGTGTGGTCACATCCAAGGCATGCTGAGAGCAAAGTGACAATGACTGTCCCTGTCTACCCAAGGTACCTTTCTTGCCTCAGGCCATGCACTGGAGCAGAGGGAAAGGAGTCCTGAGATCCTGCCTCAGAAACTAGCCTTCACCAAGCCAAGTATATAGTGTCACATCATCCTTCAACTCTGCACAGGCAGGGAAAACAGGTTTTGCCTACCACTGGATTTCACTCTTGTCCTTGAACCGTGAGGAAGAGCATAATTAACTAATGTCTCATTATCTTCTGGAAGGCAGTCATGCCTGATCAGGGTTATATGGCGATTCCTATCAGTGCTCACTCAGGAAAGTCCCTGGCAGAGCCACGTTTCTGAGCAAAGAACCGATCACATAGCTCCCAAAATGCAGTGGGCTTCCCCTTCTCAGTTTGGGTGGGAGGGAAGGAAATTAGACCCATGTTGGATTCCTCACTACAGTGGGATAAATGTCAGGCTGTAACGTGGTATGGCAGAAACTGTAGCAAGGGCACTAGGCAGGCACACTTCTGGCTGACTGGCAAGGAGGATTTTGGCCTTCTCCCTGGCCCCAGAGATCCCAGCCAGCCTCTTCAGTGGCTGTGTATTCCAAGAGGACAAACACAAGGCTGGGGATAGCAGCACCCAAGTTCTGCTGCTAATTTACCATGCAGTCCTGGGGAAATCACCAAGGCCCAAATTCCCTAAAGTGTCCTCTAATTCTGTGGGTCTGCTTGGGCCTTGCTTTCAACCTAATCTCATTCAAGTCAGCAAGGACCTGGGAGACTCAGCACCTCTGAAAAGCAGAAGCTAGAACCCAAAGACTTAAGACACCTAAAATTAGGGGTCCCTTTGGAAACCTTGGCCTGGGCAGGGCAGCAAAACGGCTAAGGTGTCCTGATGTGGTTCCAGGGGCATGAATTCAAAGACTCATTCTGGACTCAGGCTGAAGGCTGCCTCTAGTCAACTCAGTTGTGAATGGGCCCCTGGTCATTTAGGCAAAGAGGTAGTCAAAAGTGCTGCTAACTATATGATTCCCTTGGGAACCATTGGCTATAGAGACTGGTGTATCTTACCTATGCCAGCCTGATGGGTCATTAGGCCTGAACAAACCTTGACTTTGAAGCCTTGGGCCCTAACTTCTAGGGTCTCAGGCTCTCCAGCTATAAAATTAGAGCAATGACATATACTGGTGCCACAGAGAAGCTGGGAGTATTGACTAATGGGCGCATAGCACTTTGAAAGGCATAGCACCCCAGAAAGGCTAAGAACTTAAGATCCTCTACAGCAGGCCTTCCATCATCACACAAACTTCTGTCTTCAGAATCCACCCCTGACTCCCACTCCCTGACCTGCAAGGACAGAAAACGAACCTGCTCCAAGTTTAGGAGAAGGCCACCTCCAAACAACTCAAGTGTTGTCAGTGCCTTGGGTAGCTGCTTGGCTGGACAAGTTTTGCTACATTATTACACAGCAACCTTTGAGAAAGCCGCATCTCAGCATGGCTTACCTTTTTGGAGGTGAATAATGTCCGGAAAGTTGGAAAGTAGCCCCTGGTATAAGGAGAGAGTGTCCAGCATGAGGAAAAGGTCATTCTTGGGCTGCTCAGCGAACATCTCCCCTACAGTCTCGTATGTCTTGCCTGTGTGGGAGATGGCATTGTTGAGGGCATCCGAGCTGTATGGTGGGTCCATCTGGAAGGAGTGGCTGATGGCTTGGAAAGCATTGCCCAGCTTCTGGAACTCCTTCCTGAAGCCTCCCAAATGCTTGCGGACCAGCTCGGAGGCCACATTGGTCAGCTGCAGGACACTGTCATCCATTTTCTTGCTGAAGGCCTTGAAGGAGTCCACACGGTCCTCAACATCCTGCAGGTCCTGGTGCTCCGTGGGGATCTGAAGAGATTGCTTGTCATCACGGCAGGTGAGGAAGTGCTGGAAGCCCTCATACTGGGAGAGGACGGGGTGGCTGGTCATGTGGTCCATCCACAAGATCAGCCTCCGCTTGCGCTTCTCGATGAAGTCCTCCTCAAAGCGCCCGGTGGCCTGCTTCTCTGGCAAATGGGGCACCGAGATCACTGTGAACTTGTGCAGTAGGCGGTTGTACAGCCAGTCAAAGTGCTTGTACCGCCGATAGACTGGGGTGGTGATGTTGCTGGGAGTCAGCTTATAAGAGATGTAGCTCTTGATGCCCTTGAATTTGGTCTGCTTGGTTGGGTCTTCCACAGAGCAGATGAAAGGGTGTGGATTGGCCCTCCATTGGGGGCCCTTGGACCCCATCTCAATATAATAAGCCTCAGCAATCTTGGACATAAGGGGCACGTCTCCTAGGATAAAGGCCTCCACCCCCGAGCGGACAAAACAGGAGAAGCGGTTGAGGTTCCGCCCTACCACACTGCCCCTCTTGGAGGAGCTTATGCTGTCCTGTCTCTCTAGGGCAGGCTTGGGTCGATAGCCAGCGTTCTGGCTGGGGTACACTGCAGGGTACTGCAGGTGAGGGGAGGGGTGCCCATTGGTGCCAGGGCCACTACTGGGCTCCTCCACCACCGTGCAGCCATCGTCCCAGTCATCCCAATCATCGTCGTCGTCGTCCTCAAAGCTGCCCTGGTTGGAGATGCTGGTGTTGGGAGGGTGCACATAGAAGGAGGAGTCATGTCCAGGAGAGCCAGCTGGGCTGTTTGAATAGTCCGTATAACTGGAGCTCGACCTGGACCGCAGGATCTCCACGTAAGAGGCAGGGAAGAGGCCAGTCTCTCCTCGGCTGTTCTTGCCCTGCAGCCACCCATCCAGGGAGTTTTCACTGAAGATCACCAGCTCCTCGTTCTCCTGGATGCTGATCTCCTCTTTGTTTTCACTCTGGAAGTTGTAAAGTGCTCGGGCTTTCAGCGCCATAGCTGTTTCCTGCAGGACTACGCAACTCAGCCCTTGGGAACAGGCAAATAATCGCTCAGGTACTTAAACAGCTCCTGGCAGAGGAGGGCACCGCACACACTCTCTTTATGGCTTAAAACCTGGTCCCGAGCTGTGGGAAAGGGCTGAGTTGATTTAACCATGCAGTAAAAATATGTAGTCTAAGATGTAACTTTCAAGGTCTAAAAATGCCAGTGAATCTTGAGGACTCAGTTCCTCAGTCCCAAATGACATTCCTGGGGTGCGCAGACATGCTCTGCCCCTCCGTTTAGGTGACATAAGCCTCCGTCAGACACATCTGCAAACCCCTCATGTCCCCACAGCTTTGACTTTGCTGCCCGCACCGTCCACCTTCTCGGCTTGAACTCACATTAACCAAAAAACCCAGGATCCTGATCAGCCAGGAGCAAGAGGCCAGACTCCCCTCACCTGCTGGAGCTTTCTTCTCAAGGACTTTAAAAAGAAAAGCCCAGGTTCGGCCTGGCCTCCTTGCCCACCGAGCTGCGTCTCCGGCACGATGGCGAGTGGCGGCACTGGCAAAAGCCCTGGAAGGAAGGAAAACAAAACACAACCTTCAGATGATCCCAGCCCAAACGTTTGGCAATCCCTTCGGAGCGGGG
>NW_005842355.1:352609-355577 GCF_000455745.1 Alligator sinensis
CCGGACCCCCGCCCCGCGCCCCGCGCCCGACGGGGGTAGCCGGGGCCCCGCCCCCGAGCACCTGGGCCGCTCCGTGCCGCTCCCCGCGGGCCGCTCCGTCACGCTCCAGCCTTTTCCATGACGCAAGGACAGGGAAGCTGGAAAGTTTGCGAAGCCTCCAGGCGAGGCAGCGCAGGCAGCCCGGCTCCATCCCAGGCCGCCCCCTGCCGGCCCCCGCGCTCCCATTAGTCCCCCTTTGGGCAGAAGGGGAAACTGAGGCACGCGGAAGCGAGGTGACCTTGGGCGAGTCACCTCGCCTCCGCGTGCCTCCTCGCCCAAGGTTACTCCCACCAGTGGCAGAGCCTGGGTCCCAGCAGCCCACTGCTCTGCGCACCAGGCCGCAGCAGAGCCATAAGGCAAACAAGTGCACAGGTTTCACGAGCCTCAGCACCCCGAGCCAAGTTCCCTCACCAAGGTACCAGCCAGCAGCTCCCCTAGGGAAAGCAGAGCTGGTATGAATGGAGACGAAGTGAGAAGAGAGTCCAGCCCCTCATGCATCCTCTGCTCCCCCACGGAGATCTGACAGGATCACACAAGCTGCTGCCTGCGAGGCACCCACGCAGATTCTGGCTACAGCAGCTCATAGGCTCATACCTATTAGCTCAGCAGGGCACTGCCAGTATTTTAGGCTTGTATTGGCTTCACACAGGCCTGGTGCTTAAAAATAGCAATTCATTAATAGCCTTCAGATCTTCCCAGCCTTGGGATCCGAGGGTTTTGTTTAAAGTGTGGCCAGGGAACATAGTAACAAGCATCGACTATCCTGTGTGATCTCGGGGACAGAGCTAGATCTTGGGGCTCATTCTCCCTTTTCTATTCCCAGGTCTCTGATTGAGATCAAAGGCAAAAGCAGGTGGGACACATGGGGCTGGATTGGGCAGCAGGTAAACATTTGGGAGTCCTGCTCCTGCTGATGCCAGGTTGGAGTGAGGCCTAGATCCCCCAAGCTCTGCTATCCAGGCAGATCTCTGTGCTGGGTACCTCCCAAGGGTGTAATGGCATTGAGGAAGGGGAAAGGTCTCAGCTCTCCTGGCTCACACCCCCCCCCCCCCCCCCCCCCCCCACCACACAAGCCCCCCCCGCTGAGCTGAAAACCTGAAGTCCCCAGCCAGCAGCCTGATTTCAATCCAACAGCTCTGTTTTCATGCACAAGCCTTCTGGCTTTCCATGTCCTAGACCTAGACTATACTTTCAGGGATCATTTCTTTAGTCTGTACTTACCTGGCAGGGGAAACACCATGTATCTGGATCCAAGAAGGCAGTTTTCCTTAAGCCTCCCAGGAATAACTTCTTCTGGCATGGTTTAGTACCCGCCAAGGTGTTGGGGCTTAATGCCCATATTATGGAAATGGAAGGTTTCTCCCTAGCTTGTTCCTGCAGCCATATGGCTGAGGGCAGGCAAAACTTGGGGGCATCCAAACCCCCATAGGGCAGCCGGTGCTGGCTTGAGGCCTGTCATTTGCATTGGCAGATACCAGCCACAGCGATTGCTGTACCTTGACTCCCAAGCGACTCCCTTCACTGACTTTAAAGGGCTACACCCACTATTATGCTTTGCCCAGTCTTATCAATCGTCTCCTCCGCAAGATGGGTACAACTGGCTACCAGATCAGGACAATAGCTTTTTCTGCTGGCTCTGCAGTGGTCTAAATCAGGGGCGGCCAACCTGCAGCAGGTATGCCACAAGTGACATGGGCAGCCTCTGGGGAAGCAGCAGGCAGCACAGCGGCAGATCAGATGGGGAGAAATCAAAGCAGCAGATGGGACAAAAGAGGGGGACTGGAGTAGCACTTGGGAAGGGCGCAGGGTTACTTTGTGGCATGCCTGGTCTAAATGACTGCCCTATGGCAATGGGCAGTCATTTACAAAGCTTACAAAGAAGAATTTTCCCCACTATTTGGGTTGGTCTAATAAAAGATATCAGATTTACCAAAAAAACCTCATCTGCCTCTGGCAATGGAGAATCCAGCCCTGCCACTCCTGCTCCCGAGGTCACGCCTCTGTCCCTGGAACAATCAGCTTTCATGAAAAGCCCAACCCTGCCAAGGGCTGAGCAGCTTTAACTCTTTTCTTCTTTTCTTCAGCCTGAAAAAAAATGAAGGCTGGGAGGGGACTTGGTAGCAGCTTACTGCTACATCAGAGGCGTACATCAAGGGCACCCTTGGGGAAATCTAGGAGTAATGGTCACAAACTCCTGGAAGACTGTTTCAGGCTCAATATTAGGAAAAACACACAACTAGGGTGTCCAGATTGTGGAATAAACTCCCTCCAGAGGTGGTGCAATCGCCTACCCTGGAAAACTTTGAGAGGAGACTGGACAGTCACCTCACTGGGGTCACCTGACTCCCAGTTATCTTTCCTGCTTGATGCAGGGGTCTGGACCCGATGATCTTCTGAGGTCCCTTCTGGCCCCTTACAGTCTATGAATCTATGAACTCCTGTGGAAATCAGCTGGAGGTGAAGCCAGTGTGTGCAAACCCCTCAGCACAACCCTGCTGCCAGCTCCTGGCACCCACGACACTGTACAGATTTGCGCCAGTAGACGGCAGGCATTGTGGGGGCCTGACATCATTTGGGCATTCACATGCCAAGATCCAGCCCTGCACCATCCAGTTCGGACCCTGCATGCCTGGACCTGGCCTGACACTGCCCCACCCCGTGCAGCCAGATTGGGCCAGGCACCGCCACAGCGCTGAGTGTCCAGAGCCGGGGCCACATCCCAGGGGTGCGGTTCGACCCCGCTTCGATGCCGGCTCTACCCAACGCTTGAAACCAGCTGCCTGCCGGCGGCGATGACACCATCGCCAACCGGCCAAGGGAGGGTCAACTGAGGACCTGGCTCCCTGCCCACCCCGCGCCGGGGTGCGCATGCGCGCAGGGGAACTCCGGGCAAGCGTCCTGTCGGCCGGGCCGGGCTGTCTGCACCCCA
>NW_005842355.1:356038-367045 GCF_000455745.1 Alligator sinensis
GCGTGGAGGCAAAGGCCAAACGCCTGCGGCACCGAGCTCTGGGGCAGTGGGACAGACGCGGCCGTGTGCGGTCTGACGTCTGCTGCCAGAGCATCCAGGGCCCGGCCCTGGTGCTAGCGAGGTCTCGCTCGTGCAGGGATGGTCCAGCTGGCGATTCTCCTTGGCCAAACGCAACTGGTCCCATAGCAAGCGCATTTATTGCCCAGCTCAACCCAGTGGCAGCGCTCCTGGGGGGAAACGCAGGGTATTAACAGCCACACCAGCTTTCAAAGAGGGAAACTGCTTTCCTTTCCAGGAAGCGTTTGGACTACGTGAACCATGCCAGGAGACTGGCAGAGGACGACTGGACAGGACTTGAGAGCGAGGAAGAGGAGGAGGGGGAAGATGTGGACGATGAGGATATGGATGTCGATGCGGGCAAGAAGTTGCCTAAGCACTATGCGAACCAGGTGAGCATCTGTACCTAGGGAAACCAAGAGCCTGCTGCCATGGGAATGAGTGGAATACGCGGCTACCCCAGACTTGAGTCTAGGGGCCGAGGGCAGGGGAGCATAGCTGGGGCATGGGGGGCTGCTAGGCAGTAGTTGAATGCATTCATGGCAAAATGGCAGCAGGGGCCTGTGCCTGCCTACAGCTGGATGAGAATGAAAACCGAGGAATCGATGTGTGAGAGTGGAGACCCAAACCACTGATAAAATCTAGAGGTTTAGAGGCTGCTGGGCCTTCTGGACCGATATCAGATCGGTACCAATATAAAGAAAGAAATTTGCTGTATCAGATTCCAGCCCATAAATGCCTGTGCTGTGCGCAGCTGCAGCGCAGCGCTTGGGCAGCAAGGAACAGAGCCGGCAGTATGGAAAGCTGCCTCCAGCTGGGCAGTCCGTTGTGGTGGAAGGGAGGGTGTGTGGGAGGACAGATCAACACCTGCTTGCGGTGAGGGAGGGGGTAGGGGCAGGGGCAGGCACTGCCCAGGCAGGGTGGGCACAGTGGGGTAGGGGGCAGCACCTGCCACTTCTAGCACCCCGGGAGGGCATAAGGTGGGAGAGGGGGCTTGTGCCCCACAGGATTCACACAGGGGCAGGCTGCAGCCAGAGCTGTGTGGGGCTCTTCTCAACAGGGGCTGGACCCTTCCCGGTGCGTGGGTGGAGGCAGGGTGTTAAGCCAGGGCAGTGCTGGGAGCTGAGCTGCAGTGAAATTTGGGGTGGATGCAGCATCCTCCCAGTGCCACCAGCACCTGCTCTGAGGCCAGTCCCCGCTGAGAAGAGTCCCGTGCAACCCCGACTGCAGCCCACCCTGTGCAGATCTGGGGGCATAGGCTGCCTAGCCATGCGCCATGCCTGCGCAGGTCCCACCCCTAATGGTGAGTGTGGGGCAGATGGTGATGCCTGGGCAGCGGGTCTGACTCTAGCAGCAGCAGCCAGAAGGAGCTGCCACTGCCAGGGCTGCTGGGAAATGGTGTTCAGCCATGGGCTGGATCCACCATTTTGCCCACCCCTGTTCTAGGTCTAGCTGTATAAAACTGTGGGTCTTTGCTGAGTGTGGTCATTAATTGCATTGCCCTGCTTTCTCCACAGCTGATGTTGTCTGAATGGCTGATAGATGTCCCATCAGATCTGGGACAAGAATGGATCTTGGTGGTATGCCCCATAGGGAAGAGGTCACTGGTTGTGGCATCTAAGGTAAGAGATGGTGATATGTCACTCCACAGAGCACAGTAAAGGATATCTCTGGGTTTGTGTCAGTCTGTCTTTGTGATGCTCATGCAGTCAGAGACTAGTGTGCATTCTGGGAACTCTCCATACAGTAAGGGGGGCTGATTCTGTTCAGATTAACTCAGAGAGTGTTATTACTAACCCCAGTGAAAGGAAGTCTGAAATGGGCTTTGCTGGGGGACCCAGTTACACCAAAGTGGTCCCAGATGCTGTTAACATAGCTCTGTCCTGTAGGGGAGATGGGACAGACAGTGTGTTAAGCTGGACCTGTGGGTTTAAGTCTTGGTACTGTTGGACATGATGGTTTACAGTGTACAAGCAGCAAGGGTGGGCTTCAATTTCTCTGTTCTCTTGTAGGGCTCCACTGCAGCTTACACGAAGAGTGGCTACTGTGTCAACAGGTTCCCCTCTCTCCTGCCTGGAGGAAACCGGCACAATTCAGCAGGTGGGAAAGGTAATGATCTGAAGAGGCCCTCAGAATAGATGCGGGAGAACTGGCATATTGCTCCAGTCAGGTGCTGTCTTAGTGCTGCTCTGTCCAGAGAGCCCCACCCTGCCCCAGCAGAGTCCTGCTCTCCAGGGGATAGTGCGTAAGTTATCTCTGTGACCATGCATTTCCATCTCAAACGTAGGAGGTACATGGACACTCACTAGTTTAGGCCACTCGCCTTGGTAGTTTTTCCCTAGTTTGATGTTTCAGTCCAGGAGCCTGCCTATCACACATCCGTTGCCTCCTAGAATGGTCTCTTTCCTGTGTCCTTCAGAGCTAAGTCAATGTTGGACTCTAAAGTAGCAGCTTTCACAGCTGGAAGAGAATTAAAGAACCAGCTGCTAGTTCTTCTGCAGATTGTTGGGCAGTCTTTCTGTGCCAAACTGTCTCGGAAGTCCTAATAGCATCAGAGCCCTAGAGTGTGATCCTGCATGTATATTGCTACCTGCATGTGCTGCCTGTGTTTGTATGTACAGAATACACGATCCTGGACTGCATCTACAGTGAGGTGAAGCAGACGTACTACATCCTTGATGTGATGTGTTGGAGGGGGCACCCTGTCTATGACTGTCAGGTATTGAACCTTCCAGCCCAGTCAGCTCCCACCTGTTTTAGAGAGTCTCATTTTGCCACCATTCTCTGAGCTGCCTTGCTGCAGGTATTGATGCTGAGCAAGTTGTACAGCTGTTTAACTTATTAACAAAGTGGAGGTGGACACACACTCTCTGCTTTCATTTTGCTAATAAGGTGGTCATGGAGAGCCGCAGGGGTTGGAGTTTGGAGGCCAGCTGGGTTCTGTAGTGCCTAGACATTTTTGTTTGTTCTTTGGGGTCCTTTGAACAGAGAAAAGTGGAGAAAGGAGTCTACAGATATTTGGGGTTCAGTGGAGTCTGAAGATGCTGGAAAACCAGGAAGGAACACAGATACAGATTTCACGTGGTTTGGGGTAGATGTACGCTAATCCATATCTCTTCTCCCTCTCCAGACAGATTTCAGGTTCTTCTGGATCCACTCAAAGATACAAGAGGAGGAAGGTCTGGGAGAGAAAAGTAGAATTAATCCAGTAGGTCCGTCCTTTGTTTCCAGAGACAGGGAGAGGCATTCAGTACCAGCTGCGTTTCATCATGTTCATTCACAAAGGGATTTCCTGTCCCCTCTGTCACCGCTTGGCCACAAAATGTTCTTCTGATGAAATGAGATGCCATATTCAGGATGTAAACTGAACAGAAAATAATAAATTTGTATTCCTTCCAATAAGAGTTGGAGAAGATCTAGACCGCAGGGTATTAAATGACTTCTGTACCAGTTTTAGCTTCCCTGACTGAAATGCAGATGTAAAAGAAAACCAGCTAAGTTTTCCCAGGGACTGCCTTCATGGGCATCATGTTTGCAATAGGAATCTGCCCTGGGTGTGAGGGGGGAGGCTCACCTGCTGTCTGTCTCCTGCCTGCCTTTGGAGGAGGGGTGTCAGACTTTCAGGGCTCCTCATGAGCCAGAGCTGTACACAGTTGCAGGGCTCAGGCAAGCAGCAGCGGTGGTTGTGAGGGTTAATGCAGTCATTGCTTGCTTTTTGTTGCCAATATGCATCCCCAAAGGAGCTCCATACCCTGGATTTCAGTGGTGGGTCCTACCCGCAAATTCCTGATCTCTCAGCCCCACAGGGTAAATGTTTGATATCTCTGCTGTTAGACAGCTGGCATTTGAGGCAAAGTCAAAGAATCATAAAGCATCAGCCTTCCCTCTGTTGAGCTTGCCCAAGGTTTAAGGAACTGGTGCCGTATTGGCACCTGATTCTGTGCAGTGCTGATCATCCTCAGCTTCCAGTGACTAACTTGAGAGGTCCTCACCCTCTGCTCAGTGTTCTTGAACAGTCAGTCCTGTTTGCAGGGCACCCTTCAAGTTGCCAGGACTCTTCCTGCACAGATTAGGCATGCTCCAGGTTCTGAAAAGCTTTCCCTGTTCCTCTATCATGGTTGCTGAAGCATGGATGAACCATGATCTCAAAGACATTAAACATGGAGCCTCTTTGCCATGCCTCCACTAAAGAAACCGATATTGGGCTTATTTCCACAAATTTGGTGGGCACTGACAGGAAGGTACAGTGCCCACCATATGCTGTGATTCCTTTCTGTTCAGTTGCAACCACTGCACTTGGTAGACTTTTCAAGACCAGGCCCACAGATGGATAACTTTGCAAAGCGGGGGCCTGAGTTATATGGTACCTCCTACGGGGCTAAGCAGGGTAGGGTGGCACCTTAGACACTTACTGGTTCAGAGAGGTATAAGCTTTTGTAGGCATCAGCTTACCACCTAGCTTCTGATAGGCCTGTCAACTATGGATGCTCATGTCTGACTACCTGACTTCAGACTAACCGCTTCTGTGAGCCTAGGTGAATAGTAATAAGGAGCCATGCTGATGTGGTTACTAGTAGCTGGACAATGCTTACTGGTAGATTCTAAGAACCAAATTCAATAAAGGTAGATGTTGGCACATCTCTCTTGATTTCACCTCAAATGCATCCTTTTATGCCCATGATGCATTTGTTTACTGGCATAAAAGATGCACTTGAGACACCAGGTTGAAACTTTTGTTGTGCCAAAGCAGAAGTAACTTAACTGTTGAGCTGTTTGGGGGTGTTTCAACAGCATTTTGTGTTGACTTGAAGCAGCGCCTTTGGACAGCTAAGTTCTGTCACCTTATCTCCACTTTCCAGAGCTTTGCAACATGTGATACAATGTGTTGTCCTGTTTTGGGTGGGAGGGAAGGTATTAAGTAACTCAAACCCCTTCTTACTCTTTCAGTTTAAATTTGTGGACCTGCAGAGTTTCCCCTGCACCCCAGAGAGCCTGTGTGAAGTGTTGGCCATGGACTTCCCCTTTGAGGTAACTGAGCCTACAGCCAGAGGATTGGGTACTTGGCACCATGTGGGGGCTCCAAGGCATTACAGCAGTGAGCTGTGTAGGAATGGTTGAAAAATGACTTTAAATTCTGGTAAGACTGTTACATTTTATGCTCAGTGGGGAGCATTTCTTATCTGATTTTAGGAATAGTGTGCTTTGTCTATATGCTGGAAGCAAAGCCTCAGTGGGGTTGTTGCTCAGTGGGCCAGGAATCTTTTCTTATTGACTTAAAAACTATGCTCCCTAGATGTGCTGGAAGCCAACTCAGCTGCAGTGCAGTTCCCTCACACTGGATCAAAATGGAGGAGAATGGCTTGGTGACTAAGATTTTAGCCTGAGACTTGAAAAACTGCTTTCATAGCCTACCTCTACCACCATCTCCTTGCATGACACTTGTCATGTCACTTAATCTCTCTGTGCTTCTGTTCTTCACCTATAAACTGGCCATAATGATGCTTCCCTCTCTCAGAGGGGGTCTGAGAAGGATAAATTCATCTGCATTTCTGCTCAGATTCTGCAGTGATGGACCTTGATAGATAGGGAGATAAGCAGCATTCTCAACCCTCCCAAGCCGTATGCTCCATTAATTTTTAAGATGCATCTATTATGCTTTTCAGCAATGAAAACAAATACAAGATGAACCCTATTAATAGGCAAATATTAGATTACTGGTAACAGCTGACTTACTGCCATCTCCTCATTTAAAGCAAAGAATCATCAGATGAGATAGGAAGTCTGAACCCCCTGGCTGGCATTGCCAGACCCTACTCCAGATATTGATAAAGAACAGACTGCACAGTATTGATAAAGAATAGACTGCACAGAACATCAATAAAGGGTTTACGATTTCTTAGTCAACCTGCTCACTCAACTGCTGAAACATGAGTAATCTGATTGCCTCACTAGACACAGTGACATATTTGCCGGAAAGCTCATTTCCTCCCCTCAAAACTTCCCCCTGGAAAGGAGCTGTGGAATGTGGAACCGCACTGGGGGTGGAGTAGAACGTGAGCTCTTACCAGAGAAAGACTGAAACACGAAAAGTCTAGAGACAGAGAAAAGGAGACTATCAGACTTTTCCTTGAAACCGAATCCCAGTTTGTCTCCAGTTTTCCAGCAGTGAAAGGGTAATACATCAACATGCTATGCTCTAATTGTAACCCTAGGAATTGTCTTTCTAAGCCAAGAACTTAACAGAAATAGGCTACCATGTTTTTTGTGAATAAAAATAACAGAGTGCTGGTATCAAATATCCCACCAGAGGGAGCCCACGAAGTCTCAGTAAGGTAACATTAGTAACACAAGCAGGACAAAAAAAAGAAGGAAGATTTGCTTAGGACT
Source organism: Alligator sinensis (assembly GCF_000455745.1). Lineage (NCBI taxonomy): Eukaryota > Metazoa > Chordata > Crocodylia > Alligatoridae > Alligator > Alligator sinensis. The sequence continues at coordinate 362,483 of NW_005842355.1, forward strand.
AAAGAGTATAAAGACTTAAGTATTGCTTATAGACAACATCCAGGAAAAAATCCCACTAAATTGTGCTGTTTTACCCCACCCCCCATGCCTTCCTGGACAAGTGGCGGGAGCAGCGGCACAAGCTGCCAGGCGAGCAGGCAAGCGCTGGACAAGCCACTACACCAGCGGCTCCTGGACCAGTAGTGTTCAGTGGTGGGAGTCGCACCCCCCCTTCCCCTTCCCCTTCCCTCCCTGCTCCATCCTGCCCCTGCCCCACCCCAGCTGTGCAGCACTTCCCCCAGCCTCACTCCTACCTCACCACAGGGGCCTTGATCTGCACTCCTTTTCCTTCCACCCCACCAGACTTAACAGCTGGACACTGCTCTTCAAGCTGCCCAGCTGGTATCGAAAATCGGATTGTTATCAGCTGATATGTGTTCTTAAAAATCAGCTGTTATTATTGGCCCCAAAAATCTCTATTAGTGCACCCCTAGTTAAAATGGCCTTGTGTTTACAAATGTCTGTGAGCTTGGCTACCACTAGCAGAGCCCTTGAAGATAAGCTATACCTGCAAAATTTGTGTCTGGTCCTCGTTGTCGTGAGACCACAGGGAAGTTATTCCATTAGCTTCAGTCGAGTTTGGATTCGTCTGTTAGTACCTAAATTGAAGTGAATTACAGGCCTCATAATGCTGGGCAGTTGTAAATCTGGCTGCAGTCACTGAACATTTCATTTGAGATCCCTGCAAGCTGCAGGTGCTCAATGTGCTGGATAATCAGGCTGCTGTTATTTAGGAGTCTCATTTTGAACCATAAAAATGTTGGTCATTAAAAAAATAAATAACTTCAGGGCTGCTGGACCAGCTTTCCATCCAGTTTTGTTTTCCAGGTGCTCTGACTTCCCATGCAGACCATTGTTAACCCTCTATCTGATTTGGCTGGTGTCTGTACAATGACTCAGTGTCAAGAGGCAAACTGCAAATTAAATAACCATGGACAAGTAAGTAAGTGGCAAGAACTTAATAGAAAATGCCGCAAGAGTAGATGTGAGCTGTCTCACTCTGCTGATAATTTTTCAGCCAGCATGTCGTGAAATCGGACAAATGGAATTGAAATTGGGTTCCTTCCCTTTCAAAGGCCTAAAGGTTCTTTAAGACTCTCTGTCATGGGATGGCCAGAGTACATTCTTAACAAGTGCTGGATTTATCAGAATGTGTTAGCAGTGTGTATATGAAAGTATGGACCACTAGAATATAGTAGGGCAGGCACCATCTCTTCCTGAGTTCTCCTTTATTTTCTCCATGTGCATTATATTATTTGAGGAAGTGTTGTACATTGTTATACCCAAGCAGAATATGAATGTCCTTGTTTTGGTTCCCAGTTTACTCCTACTAATGAAGTCCCTTTTTCCTGCTATTATATTGCTAGAACCTTACAGTGATTGATAACTAAGTAAACCTTTCCCTTCCCCTGTATTCTGCAGAGTCAGCCTCTTGTCTTCATGCACAAATTGCCTTTAAGAGCTCACTAAGCTTTGCTAAGGAGCACTGCCTGAAACATTAGGGAATCCCAAGGTATGGTCCAAGCCCACAAAGTGCACCTCTGGGAATCCATGGAAGGGGGAGTTAGAAATCCTTTGGTATGTAGGGTAAAGAGGCAAAATGTCAACCAGCTGCAGTACTGCAGTGAGTGGAAGTGGAAGCATGAGTAAGGGCCCTATCCTTTTAAACTGCTGAGTGCCCTTATCTGCCATTGATTGCAGTGAGAGATTAAGGCACTTATTACCTCTGGGGATTCATTAAGAATTTATTTACCGTGAGGAAGCTGAAAGAATGGTAACAGTATAAGAATGAAAGCTCCATGGCGTCATCTGCTCTGACTCATCACTTTCAAAATGTGCTGTTTCAAAAAAAAAAATCAGTGAGATGTCCTTTCTATCTGCTGCTGTGTTAAAAATAAGGTGAATATTCACAGAACTGGGTCATAGCAACCAAACTAAAAATACAGGTGATTGCAGATTGACTGCCATGAGCCTGTGTGTTTGTTCTGCTTCTGTAATGATCAAATTGAAGCAAGCCCTTTATTTCTTTTTTATGAATCCAAATAGTGGAACTGGCTGACGGCATTGAAACTCTTTGGTTTCTGATTTCCTTTCCTTGGTTTATTTCATTTAAATGAGTGAATAATATGCCTGGTCATTCTGACTTATAAATGAATGAAGATCAAAGGTGAGTAAAGCTGGGAAGCCTCATGGCAGGTTTTTGCTGTCAGATCTTCTCATGTACAACTCCATGCCTTTTGTCCAGTGATTCAAACTCAGCCCAGTTATCCACTCTGTCTCTTGCAGGTAGATGGGCTCCTCTTCTACCACAAGCAAACTCACTACACTCCTGGCAGTACCCCACTGGTAGGCTGGCTGCGGCCCTACATGGTATCAGACATCCTTGGACTGACTGTGCCAACAAATCCACTAACTACCAAGCCAGACTATGCCGGGCACCAGCTCCAGCAAATCATTGAACATAAAAAAAATAAAAAGCTGGCTGCAGGGGAAGGGGGCTTGGATCCTGAAGAGGCTGCTGAAAATGGGCGTTATGAGTTGGAATACTTGTCTACCCCTCAGCCAGCAAAACCTCCCAGGAGCCTACATGAGACAGCAAGCCAGATGGAGAACTAGACTGCTGTAACAAGATGGTTTTATTTGGAAAGGGTAAAGGGTCATCACTCAGCTATAGTGTAGCCTCTTTACCGGCCATTGGAGCTCTCACTGGCTGGGAGGGAGAAGAAGGGTATTATGAGATGGCTCAATTTCAAGTGCCTGTAAAGGGTATAGCATGGCTTCAGCACTAGTTTTTGAAAGAATTCTGGATCCTGAGGCCTCTCTATGCCTCTGTTAAGGAATTCCACTGTGGGGTCTTTAAGACTGTAGCCTGTGATAAACCGCATGATTGTTTAGGACCTGATCATGGTCCTGTTAAAGTCCATGGCAAAACCGTTTGTTAGGGGCAGGATATGAACTCGTTAGACGTGAATGCCTGAGCGTAGCCTGGACACCAAATACCGTGCCCTATAATTAGGCTACAAGTTTCTAGGCATTTAAATCTAAAGGCTTTTTGGTGAAAGTTTTGTGGTCAGTTTGTTTCTTGTTACAAAAGTTTGTGACGCACTTCTGTAAAATCTGAAGGCTTTATTTTCAACACCCACATTTCTGAGAAACATAATTTCCTTGCATCAGAGCGAGCCCCCAGCTTTCAAGTATATTCTTGTGCAAAAAGAACACAGCATCATTTTTATTCTTGCTGACCTTTTCTCAGTAGGAGGAAATGCCCTCCTGTGGGGAGGCATTTTTTTTTAAATAGTAGTATTGATTCTGAAAAATAAAGGGTTACACACAAATATGAACTCATCAGTATCTGCCCACTAGCTAGACGCTGAGCTGTACAGCATGTTTTAACTCTGTGTTTAAAATGTGATTGGTTTTAGAATATGAATGCCAATAGGCTAATATCACTACCCAAAAACAGAACACTTGCGCAGGTTTGAGTCTTGTAACTATTGGGGCACTTTCATCTCCCTTGCTGTTCTCTCCACTGTTACGCTGCTAACCCCTTCTTTTATAAAGACCATCCTCTTTATTCCTGTGTGCTAAATTTTATGATACAGATGAATCTCTGGTAAACTGAAACTGCTGAGCTCAGCTGGCTGCTTATTCAAACTTGATTTTCAGCTGGAGATGAAAGAGCAGTCTCCTAAGCCAGGGGTGTCAAACTCACCTTGTCTCCTGGCCTGGATCCAGACAGCAGGGCTCCTTGTAGGTAGTGAGGTAAGCAGTGGCAGGGAGCCTTGTGGGTAGCAGCCATCACTTATTCCTTCCTCCCCATCACTCCCCACTGCCCACCCCCCCCCCCCCCAAACTGGGCTCCATACCCTGGATTTCAGTGGTGGCCCCTGCCCTTGAATTCCTGGTCTCCCAAGAGCCTGCAAGCCAGATGATATAGCTCCAGCATGCAGGCCATATGTTTGATACCCCTTCCTAAACACACAACTGTAGTAGAAAATGCATGTGTTTTAGTTTCAGACAGCCTATTTGAATTAATAGGTGGAGATGAAATTTTATCCTGTAAATACCATTGCAGATTGTGTTCCTGATCTCCAGGGAGATACCTCTGTATGTCTCTGAAAATAAATTGCATCCGGTACAGGACGTGATATACACCCTGACAGCAGGAAGATTCTGTACACACAGCAGGTCTATTTATCTTCTTGCCCCAACTCTACAATACCCCCATTCTTCCCAGAAAATGCTGGTTTCTATGCTGGGAGTTTGGGAGGCTCAAGATCACTTGATTGGAAAGCCAATGTTCGTAAGAGAGATGGGCAACAGTAATATAATAACTTCACTGGAAATTGCTTGGAAGAGCTTTGGCCTACTATACCCTCTTTCTTCACACACAGCTAGGAAATTACACCCCGGGTGTGTGAACAAATTCAAGTGGCTTGAATGTTCCTCAGATGATTTCACACAGCTGGTTATTATTAGTGTGTGAAGAAATGGGGGGGGTGTGGCTAAACTATTTGCCTTTCT
>NW_005842355.1:367076-370651 GCF_000455745.1 Alligator sinensis
TCATAGTGAGAAGGGGGGAGCATGCAAAGGAGCAAGTTGGCCTGAGACACATGGTTTAAATCAGGTCTGTCCAAGTCATTTGGCCCTGTGTGCTGGATCCAGACCACAAGTCTCAGGGGCCAGATGGTCCATCTCTAACAGCAGGGCAGCAGTGGCTCAGTGTGGCTGTTGGAGTCACTGCATTGGTGCAAGTCTGGCTGCCACTTGCTCTTCCTTTTCCCCTGCTGTTGATTTGGTCACCAACAGTGACCTAAGACCCCAAAGTTAGCCCAGGTCAAGCAGCAGAGTTCATACCATAGACTCAAGAGCTGCTCCAGTACAGCAGCTCTGACAACTGCATCAACAAGCCCCGTGGGCTGAACAACTCTGGCTTAAACCAGTGGCAGGTTCTGCATGTTTACAAGAACACTGCTGTCTGTAAGCTGCAGCTTCAGGTGGTAGAATTAGTGTGCTGGGGGCCTTTGCCTTTAAGCTGGGTGATGGAAGGGCCTTTCTTGACCTTTCCTGCCTCAGGCAGGGGGTTAGACTAGATGTGTTCCTGAGGTCCCTTCCAGCCCTACTCTATGATTTCTATGAACAGTTGCCTATTGTATAGCAACAGATAAAAGACCCTAGGTCATTACTGAGTAAGCGAGGGTGCTATTCCGATTACAGTTGGAAGATCTGGATCAGAGTTAGCATCCCTCTGATAAAGGCTGGGAAAGCTGCAGCTCAGATTGCAATTGGATGTTCTGTCCTTCACAGATCTTTTCAAGGTCCTGCAGCAGAGAGAGGGTAGTGAGCAATGTGGAATACAACGGCAGATAAAAGGGCTGTATTGGCTGTTGTCTCTGATGGAAGAGGGAAAGCAAAGTTCTTTTCATATATTACGAAGAGGCCCCATCCTGATATTGCTGCATAACTCTCTTTAAAAATACCGTCCAGGCTCTGAAAATATTGACTTTGCAGTTAAGGTTGGAAGTGAAAGTGTGTGGGGAGTCACTGCAGCCAAAGCAATTTTTTCCATAACTCTTATTTGCTGGGCGAGATAGTGTTATCACTGTGTTCTCAGTCCTCCTCCACACCCAGCATGCACCTGTTCCCACTACCTGTAAGTGGTGACGTGTAAGTGTGTCAGATGCCAACAGTCTGCTCAAGCAAATGCTCAGTAGAGTAGGGATGACCACAGCATAGCCTGTGTAAGTCTACAGAGAGAAAGTTTAGAACAGGGGTGTTAAACATATGGACTGTGGGCCAGATCCAGCCCCAGGGTGCAGCTGAATGTAATGCCCTTGGTTAGAGGTTTCTTCATCCCCAACATAGTGCTGTAGTCCACAGTTGAGTCCCAGCTTGGAAGTAGAAAGGGCACTGTCAGCTGGGCTCTAGCTTCTACAGGCTTTGCTTCTATATAGAAGACAGGGGTGGTCGCACCTGTGCTCCATGTTGTCAGTTAGGTGCAAACTCCTTGGCTGCGGGCAAGTTGCCAGGCCAGGCCTCATCAGCTAAATAAAATGTCCACCCCTGGCACAGCCATGGAGGCCAGCTTGGATGTGGCTTTTTGACAGTAATCGTTGTTGCAGTGCTTTGACCTGCCCCCAGAGGCAGAGTGTAGTGTTTGTCATGCAATAATGCTCTGAAGAATGTTGTTAAAAAGCCCGTTGGCCTGCAGCTGTTCCCATATCCTTCCAACCATGGCTGCTGTTCATCTACAAGTAGAAACAGCCTCCAAGACTTCTATTGCTGAGATGGAGACAAATCTTTGGTAAGCGGGGGGCCGAGGGGGGGTTGTGGATACTCTGGCTATGTGGTGATGGGTCCCGAAATTTCTTTCTGTTGTATTATGGAAGAATGGCACAAAAAGCCCACTGATCCCATTCATATTTGTCTCTCTTGTCTTCCTCTAAAACAGTGAGAATTTTTGTGTGGGTATATTTGTTTTTATGCTATTTATTTATAGAGGTCAAATACATCAATGGCGATGGTTTCCATGAAGTGCTGCCATGAGCCAGGGTGGCTGAAACCTCTGACTAGTGCCCGTTACAGTTCCTGGTCTGCCAGACAGTAGTTTTTATATCACCCAGCCCTGCCCGTGGGCTATAATAATAATTGACCAGGTGAATCACAATAACATTAAGGTGAATGTACCAGAAAAGCAAACATAATGCACAACATAAATCATTACAGGCCAGTGATAGCCATGGCACTCCACACTTAGGGGGAGGCCCCATCTTTGATGTTCAGCTTTTCAGACAGCTTTACTGATTTGGACCGAGAGAGTTCCTACGAGCCCATAATGAACCAGGGACTTCGGTGTGCTGAACCCTGTAAAAGCAGAACAAAAGGAATGGTCCTTGCCCCAAAGAGCTGACAGTCAGAGTTAAGACAGGAACTGACAATAGGCCATGGGAGATAGGAAAGGAATAGAGACGGTAGTCATAAATCATGGGGAAGGTATAATCTGCATCTATGAGCAACACTTCCCCAAAGGAACAGTCATTCTGTACATCTGAGTTCTCTCTTAATGGCCACATACCAGAGAGGGAGATAATGGTGGATTAGAGAAATCTGTTTGATTCCTGGAGAAAGGTGAGTTGTGCAGTGGCCTGTATTTTTTGCAGGACCTCAACTTGGGGGTTGAAATGATTTGTCTCGCATCAGATCTGAGTCTGTGGATGCACACCACAGCAGTCTACCCTAAACTTGTCTCTGTGGGTGTATTTGAGTGTGGGCCTTTAGATACAGAGAGGAGGCATTTGATTTTTGACAAGAGAGCGCACATAAGGAGGATGGAGGAAGTGATGTGTTCAGAAGCTGCATTCAAATCTGTATCAGATTATGGAATACAGCCAAGAAGCAGGGACCTATAGCTGAACTGGTGAGCCAGATCTTTGCGCCCAAGGTGACCTTTCTCTGTTCAGCAGCTGTTTAGTTTCTCAGGACTTTCACTCCTTGCTCCCCAAAATGCATTTTTTTCACATCACTCAGCTCCACTGGGGGCCCTAATGTAGACAAGGGACTTGCAACTACTAGCATTTTAACCACCATATCCTGGAGATCATCTTTGCATTAGACAGCCTGGTAGGTAAAACACTGACAGCTGCTGGAGCATTGCTTATCCTAGCCCCTGATGCTGGGAGCAGAGTACCCACATTGTATGTACTGAATAGATCCATTGGTTTATCCTGCCCTTAAAAAAAACAAAACCTACCTCTATGTTGGCAGACATTAGAGGGAGGGGTTTTTTTTAAGGGCAGGGCAGACTGATGGATCTATTCGGTACATCCAACATGGGTCTGTATTTAAACCCCAAGGCCTTGACCCCAGGGCCAGTAGCCTCCTGGAAGGAAGCTGCACCATTCACTGCCCGGCGTCCTGCTCCTCCGCTTGGAGTCGGCGTGGGCCGCCCGCGATGTGGGGTGCAGCCCCAGGGCACGGCTTCTCCCGGGCCCGCAGGGCCAGGGCCCGCTCCCCGCTGTGCCGGGACACACGGGGGGCCGCGAGGAAAGCCCTCCTCCTCCCCGCCCTGCACCGTGCCCGAGGCTGCAGGCAGGGCGCGGGGTTCGCCGGGCGCCTCCAGGGCTCCGCGGGCGCAGCCG
>NW_005842355.1:370950-390673 GCF_000455745.1 Alligator sinensis
GGCCGCGGAGCTGAGCCCCGAGGAGGAGCAGGTAGGACCCCCCACGCCGACCCGCACCCCCCACCCCCGCGGGGACCCCGAGCCAGCGCGTGCGCACTGTGGCCCTGGCCCGGGGGGGGCACCCGCGCCCGCTCCAGTGCGTTTGGTTGGGGCGGAGACGAGACACTAAAGATCGTTTCGTGCTCGGGCGGCTGCGTCCCCGCGCTCCGCTCCCTGCATCCCCGCGCGAAGAAGAGCGGGCGGGCGCCAAAGATTCCCCCCCCCTTTGCATCCTCTGGCTGGCTTGAATGAACCCACCACCCTGAGGCACGATAGCTGGACCTGCCTGCCACCTCATGTGCTCTTACAGGGTCCCCCCAGCACCTGCTGCTTGTCCCTGAGCCTGTCACAGGCCCTACATGTGACCTTGGGGAGGTGACTTTGTGCCTCAGTTTACCCATGTGTCAGACTGGGATCTCTACAGCAGTGACTGGGTTGGGAGCCTGGTGCCTTGTTACAGGTGCCCTGTGATGCCACTCCCTGCTTTGAAACACGCTGGGGCAGTGATCTTTGTCTGGAATTGTTGCCTTGCTACTTTCAACCTGCTGCACCCCCCCCCCCCCCCTTTCCTGTTTTGTCCGTTTGGTTCAACTCTCGAAGGCTGGAGTGGAGATTTTTCTGCTTCCCACGCCCTGTCTCTGCCCATGACGTGCGCATCTTCCTGCCACCCTGTTGCGTCAATGCAGGAGGATGTTGTATGCTTGTAGAAACAGACCCTCTGCTGTGACTTTGCAGGGCCCGGGGTGCTAACCTCATCCTGGCAGTGACTGGAGAGCTATTAGGGAAGTGTAAAGCCAGCCCTGCTTTTCCCAGGGCCCTGTGCCGACTTTCCTAAGCTGCATCTTTAAGTCTTCTACATCCACGGTTTCTGCCTGCTGTGCCGGGCTCTGCCTCTTTCCATGCCCTGCTGTACTTGCTGCCTTCTACCTGCTTCTCTCAACTCCTCTCCTACCCTGGCCCTCTCATGGGATTGCCTTCTTTCAGTGCAGGCTGAGACCGGATGGCTTTGAGCAGTTCTCAGACCAGACAAGGAAGTGTCTCTTCTGCTAGTCTCGGGAGTGAGGAAAGGGAAATACTGCTTCCTCTGCTGACATAGAGACCAGAGCTGTTGTGAAAAATCCAGGCCTCCTCCTGGTTCTTGTTTCAGTGGAAATCAAGTCTCAGCCTGGCCCTGGTCTTGCATCTGCAGGCAGATGTTTGTGCTAGGCCGTACCAAAGTCAAGGCCGTGGGACTGTTTGTACATTACAGTAGAAAGTTCAGCCTTGCAGTTGGCTCTTGTATGTGAGTAGAGTGAAATCTCTAGACTGAGATTGTAAACAGTAGGGGAAAGAGGCTAGATTGTTTAAATATGATTTTTTCAGACTTGCTTTGCATATTCAGAGTGATTTTCTTCAGTCCACCTGAACACCCTCTAGTGAGCGAGGTGGTATTATCCACGTCTTGCATTAAGACGCAGAAAAGCTTGGTGACTTGCCCTGGCTCCCACAGGAGCAATCCCAGCGCTGGGATTGGAACCCACTCTTTGTACCTTCCAGCCACATGCCCTGACTTCACCTCCATCTCTTCTCTTAGGTCACAAGAGAGGTTTGTAGTAATAAAATTTCAAGATAAGTTTAATCAGATCTCTGGCTTTAGGGCAAGTAATCCTGTCAGGGAGCAATTACCATGTCGCATCCTCAAACTGGTGGTCAGGTGCATTAGGGTGGTTTATTTGGTCTTCCTCTCAGTCATCATGTAGTGCTTGCTGTTTCAGACTGACCACTGTTCTGATTTGATATAGCTGATCCTTTGTTCTCTTACTCTGCCATTGTTTCAGAGTGAAATGCCTGTATAGAGTCCAAGGTGTCTTAAAACTCTCGTGAATGCATGTCTACAGTGCGAGAGTCTTTGGAACAACAGCAAAGAAACTGATGTGGATATTGCCCCTGTGGAAAATCAGAGATTGGATTAAAGTTTAAGAGCATGGCTGTAGATTATTTTGTTAACTTTCAACTCTGCGGTTGTAGACAGAACCTCATCTGCTTTAAGAGTTGCGGGTAAACCTCTTTCATCCCTGTGTCTGAGAAGAGACATCCTAAATGAATGTTGGGTTTAAGGAGCAGAAACTGTTAAAAAAAAAAAAAAAAAATCTGGGCAGTGTCTGTGGGGCAAGGGAACGGGGAAGAAAAAGTGGCATTTCTGAAGAGGAAAAAAGTAACTCGATAGTTTATATGTAGAATTAAAGCTAAAAGTACAGCCTACTTGTTTATATCTGGGAAGTGATCAGAAGATGCTGGTGTTAGACCAGAGGTCTGGGATTGCCCTGTAGCTGCCTCACATTCCTCCTGCCTGCCCTTGCAGCAATGCAGGCTGCCATTTTGATTCACTTTCCTTCAGCCCATATCATTCTCAAAAGGATCTGCTCTGCTCGCCTTCCACATCGCTCCCAGAAAGCAATTGGCACAGTTTCATTTGACTAATGCTGGCTCCCCCCTCCCCCCCCACTGTTGCTGCTCTTCTCTTCCTTTTCCTGATCAGAACCATACAGGGTGCAGGGATCGGTATATGAAGACAACACGCTTTCTCTTTTCTTACTCTGTTAAAGGAATGGTCAACATGGTCAAACAGTGTACTGAGTCACATTGGGGAAGGTGATAGTGGCAGAACATCACCCATTCTGTATAGAGAACTAAGGCCCTGTTCAGTAGTATAATGTATATGGTTCAGTGTTAGATCCATTTCCTTACTTTGGATTATATTCTGATGTAATTTGTCCAAGCTGTGCTGATCCACAGGCTTTCTCTTAAGAAAATAGTAAGAATTTCCTGCACCTGTTGGATCCTCCATCTCCTGAAAATGGTAGGGTGTGCAGGGAGACTCCCTTAACTCTAGCATTTTATCACAACTCTCTATTCATCCAAAAAATGGGGGTTCTATGAAGTGACCACACAAGAGATAAGCAGCAATTGAAAAATAATCTGCTGGATGTTTTATTTAAAGCAGGAGTGTCAAACATCCCTGGTATCCTAGGTTGGATCTGGACCATGGGGCTCTTTGCTGGCCAGATCTGGACCTGACAGAGGCAGGGTAAGCATCAGTGGTGGGGTGAGTGGTGATGTACCAGCACAGCCATTGCTTGCCCTCCTCCAAAGGGTGTCCCTAACAGAGTCCCATAGCCCTGAATTGTGTGCCAGGCCCTGCTCACAAATTCCTAGGTCCAGCTGAGCCTTACAGACCATATGTCTGACACCCTTGATTTAAAGGATGCTGTCAGACTGAAAATGGGACTTCTTGCTGAAACTGTGTCACCTATACTACTAGGAATAACACTAAAGGCCCCAGTCCCACCAACATTTTTATGCTTTCTAATTTTAAGTGTGTGAGTTGTCCCAATAGAATAGTACTCATGGTGCCTTAAGGCAAGCATGTGTGCAAGTGTGGGGGTAAGGCTGAGATTATTATAGGGATGAGCTTTTTGGGTGGGCATAGGACCTGAGACTATTGAGAATGGAGAGGGACTGGATTTTAAGAGCTAGGCAATTGCTTGGTAAAGGGGCAGTTTTACATTTAAAACAATGCACCTTGTGGTCTGTTCTTGCCACTTTTCAGTAAGTCAACAGGGCAGCCTTAGTTATGACTCGAATGAGACTCCTAAGAGGCACTTATGGGGTGTTGTTTAGGGAGTAGATGGCATTTTTGTGAATTGTTCCCACATCAGTGTGCTGCCTAGCATCACAGGGCACTGTGCTTCTGGACATGCCCTCTAGCAGAGGGAACTTTAAAAATTGGCAGATGGAGGTCATGGCAAACCTCAAGGTCACTTTTACAAGAGTTGAGATTTTTGCTCCAGTGTCTCTAGGCTATAAAGTCATTGCAGTCTGCTGGCCTAAATAGCTTCTGGAATGTCAGTGGGATTTATTGTTCACTTCCTGCTTTAAAAGAATGTGTGATGATACTTCATGCTGTTGAAGAATTGCTGTATTTCACCCCAGTATGGAATGTATGTCAGCTGTGGGTTGTATGAAGCATTTGAGTCTACAGTGGGAAAACGCTATATAAGGACTAATATATATATAAATAAAATAAAATGATACTTCCATAAGCTGTCATAGCATTTTGATGTTATGTAAATGGAGGCACTGTTAGTCTTATCCCTGCTATATTTATATGGGTTTAGTGGAGGAAAACTTTGTCATCTTGTCATATTGCACTGATTTATAGTCCTATAGCTTAGAACCCTACTGTTATGCATAAGAGAAGGGACAGCATTTACATTTCCTCCTTACATGGATTTCTTGTTACTTTGGCTTTCTTGTTCTTGTGCAGTTAAAATGCCACCATTATAATGGGCTTTGGATTTGGCTTTTTTTTGAGGGGGTAGGCAGGAAGGGATAAAAGACTTGCAGGCCAATTCAGAAAATAATTCCAACAAGGCCAATGTCCTCTCACCAATATCTCCCTAAAAATACCCAGCCCCACATCTGCTGTGACAGAGGCAAGAAATTGGATTTTTTGAAGTACAGCTAAATTAGGCATGCCAAAAAAAATAAGGGGAACATGTAACATGTTTCAGTGATTAGGTAGACTTGTCTGCTTGTATATTATATCTTCTTTCCCCCTGCTGTTGTTTGTTAGGTACATGGCCCCCATTGGTGTAAGATATGAGCCCTTCAGTCTATAGTAGGTTCATCCTCTCACTGTACCCATGAGCTAGGGAAAGTCAAAGACAAGGAGATTAAGTGATATTTCCATGGTCATATAAGAAATGTGTGGCAGAGGAATTGAACTCGGGTCACCCCTGGCCCAGGTTAGCTTTCCACTCTTGGGCCATTCTTCTTCTCTCTTCCTAAGTTTCCAAGTGCGTGTTTTCTGGGAAAGAGACTAGGTCTTTGTATGTGCCTGTACAGCTCCCAGTGCATGCTGGAGGCTAGCACAGTATAAATACCACTTCAGTAATCATTCCATTTTACAAACATCCCATCAAAGAGTGCCTGCATCTTAGGGATGAGTGAATTATTGTATTTTCTTCATTAAACTGGTAATATAGTAGAGAAATGCCTCAAGACTCTATATAAATGCTAATCAGATACATTTATCTATGCCAGCCAAGGGTCTTCTTTAAACTTATGGTTTTTGATCTTATGTCTATGTTACATTAATATAACCCAGATGATCCTTCAGATTAGTGATCAGGAAATATGAGCTTTGTCATGCTGGGAGTAAATGTCTGAATTGCTTATATTACTAAACAGGATACATTTTATGCCTTTTAAATAAAAAACCTAAACACAATTTCTTCATGCTCCTCCATCTCTTTTCCAGATAAGGCTTATATTTAGGATGAAAACAAGCATGAGAAATTGTGGCCCTCAAAAAGTATTGGGGGGCGGGGGGTGGTGTTAGCTTTGGAAAAGTACCAGACATTAAAAATGAAGCCTTCTAGTAAAAGTGCTGTATCATTATAACTATAAATAAAGACGACAAGGTACTTTAATGCAAAAGATACAAAACTTGAGAGACAAAGTCAGGAAATGAAAAAGTTAAACTGCTTTCTAGCCACATTTCCTCAGCCCTGGTTTTGAAAAGGAGCCAGAAACTGACCTCTGTTTGCATCCCCAGATAATGACTGGCAAAGTTTTCAGGCCTGTAATTATTTGTGGCTCCAGCTTCTGTCACTTGGATATCTCAGTGGGCTGCCCCCTGTGGAGATGCTGGTGGGGTCAGGGTCTGTACGACATAAAACTGTGTCCAGAGAATTGTATTCATAAAGTAAGGGAGGCCCAGTGAAGGCAGGCTTGGAGCTCAGGCCCACAGAGTGCTAAGCTATTCATTTCACAGCTGCTGGAGCAATCTAGACTTCCACATGTGCAGCAAAGGGGAGTTATCTTTACCCTGAGCAACTGCAGTTCCTGACTGAATGGTGCATCCTCACCATTGTAGTGACTTGAGTACCTTGAATTCAGTTTCCTTGTTATGGATTTTTGCAGCTCCATAAACTGTAGCAGCCTGTCAGGGCTTTTATTTCCACATGGAAAATGTATGCTGGTGTAAGCTTAGGTGTGAACTTAAAGCACTGTCGTTATATAGATATAACTCCCTATGTGGATGCTCTTACTTCACTATAAGAAGAGCAGTTTTTTTCTAGATTAGTATATCTCACTGTAAAGTAGGTTAAGCTAAGTCTCCAGACAAAAATGTGTCCGTGTGGGGAAGTTGCAGCCATTTAACTATACCTGTATAATTAGACTGGGAAAACGTCCTATATAGGGGAGCCCTGAGGCCAGTGGTTCTCAACCTTTTTAGACTCAAAGCACCCCTCATTAGATTGAAGGCATTTCCCTCCATAACTTCTGTGAATTGATCAGCACCCCTTTTTGAAAACAAATGTATGTATTACAGTATTACTTACCTCCTCGCAGAGGCGCCAGACAGTGGGGGTAGAGGAATGGCTAGGCAGGGATGAGTCTGCATTCATCTGTTTATGTCCTTGCATCTGGCTTATATCTTTGTACCTTGTGGCACTATTTAAAGGATCTCATGGTACCCTGGCACCCTGAATCACTGCCGTAGGCACACAGATCCTATCTTCTACCTCTGTCTAGTTACCATATCCTGTGGTTCCACAGGTTTTTACCACACTAGCATCTGAACACAAAACGAACAAAGAACAGATGCAGCAATATGTATGTCAACATAGAAACACTTCCATTTGACTGTGGGAAGCCTCTTCTCTGTAAGAACCATGTGTAGGGCAGGCATGCCAAAGGTTCTCAGACTTGGCTTTCTACAGTCCATTTTAAAGCCTCTTTTAATTTTAGTGACAGCAGAGTAGGCTTGGAATTGAGTGCTTTTGGAAATGCCACTTGTGAAACTATTTTAGGCTAGCTTTTTTTTTTAATTGGATGCATTTTTTGTCTCTTGGCTTTTCTTAATTCAAAAATGCATACATCCTGTAATAGCATCTCCAGCTGAAAGGGGATTGTTGAGGAAATCGAGAGTGAAAACAGAAGTCCTAATGAAAGGGGGGTGATGCTTCCAGAACTATAGAGTGTGCGGTTTTGAAAGCCATAACACTCATGGAGAGACTGTTTCCTGGCAATAATGAGTACAAATGGCAAAGCATGATAGGAAAAGGGTAGAAGTTCTACACAGACGTCTAACAAAGAATTATATCCTTAGCTGAAACGGATCTGTTTCAGCCAGCAATTGCACTGAGATCTCTGCTTTTCGCAGCAGTTGGCCTGCTTGTTTGAGCTACAGGCCAACCCGCCTTGCTATCATTAGTAAACTTGTAACCAGGCATTTGCAAAGGGTGACCCATTGCCTACTTGTGGCCAAAAAGTATGCACCTGGGATCTGCAAAGGGACATTTAATGGTGGCCATCCTTGATAGAAGCAGCGGATCAGCAAGACTGTAGGTATTGAGTGTTCAGTAGTCATTTGAGTTTGGCAGTGAGTGACACTGGATTCTTCTTTTTGTGTATGTAAAGGCCTGTTCTGTGACCTACATTGAACATATATTTTGTTATGCACCCATGAACAAAATGTTATGAATCCCTGCCTTAACACATTCAGTGCAAAAGGTGAATGTGCCCAGCTTCCTTTCTCTGTGAATATTTTCCATTAAAGCAGGGCCTAAACCCAGCTGCCATTTAAATGCTGGCATTTAAATCCTCTGTTCCTCCTACAGAACCAAGATAGTACAATGGAGTCACTGGTAATGTAAGATTTCCTGTAGACCTGGAGGGATCAGCTCTGGAGAAGCAGGGGTGTGTAGTTCAGCTTCCACCACCATTCACTCCTTCTTGAGTGAGCTGGCCAACAAGGGTGTCTTGTGATGACCTTATCTACTGGGAATGGAGAGCACTGATTCCTTTCTCAGAAATTACTCAACTGAGTTCCTCTGAGAATCCCAGAATTTATTCATTCCAGGATGCACTCGTACATGTGCTATATCATCTGATTTTGTTACGCAAGTTGCTATACAGCAAAAAGTCCCAATCTTTCTGAGAGAGAGACCCCCCCCCCATTCATCACCTAAGTTAATTGGCCTCATGTGCATAAATATTTCCCTTTTCAACAACTGTGCTGGAGATTGACTGAAGATTTAGAGAGACTTATTATGGCAAGCAGAAAGTTCTCCCTGTATAAAATAAGTTTCTGGCTACTGAGAGAGCTCTGCTTGATTTCAGCTGCCTCCCCCCATCAATTGTAACTGCAGGCAGCTAAGAGAATGATCCTTTGCAAATATCTTTCCCCTTTAGCTGTTCTGAATATTATGCATCAGCATGTGTTTAGCTCAGCAAAGAAAGTATGATGCTGAGTGTTCTCAGAAAATTATTTTTCAATTGTAGTATAATTTCTAAAGCTACCTTTTGTAAATCAAAGGCATGGCACTACCCTCTGGTGTGGGCCATGCATCTTTCACATTGGTGGTTATGATTGAACAGCACAGGCTGTTCTAGATAAGATGTGATCCTGGACTCTATATAAGCTGAGTACATGCATTCTGCTGGTGGGGGGGTTCTCTTGGGGTGGGTGGGGGGAATGTAATGCATCTGTGTCTTACTGAGAGAGTGCCCAAGGTGCATTGTGCAAAATAAAAGTACAAATCCCTGCTGTGAGCACTCTGTGTTTGAAGAGCCCTGTTGTCTTCTTCAACCCCCCAGGGATTATCCATGGTGCAGAGGGCTGTCTACTTGGTACTGAATCATCTTAGCACCTCTGTGCTGCCTCCTCTCCATGACCTGCAGTGCTAGAGAGTAGGGGGTGGAAGGACAAAGATAGGACAGAGCATAGTGCTTGCTGACTATTCCCACCCAGAGTCTAGGGCAGCGGTTGTCAATCATAGTGGTGTGGCTCCCTGGGGTGCTGCAAAATCCTTCTAAAGGTGCCACACAGCATCCACACTGTTGGATGTGCAAACACCTACACATGCCTCACAAGATGAATCCAGAGATTTCATGGGTTCCATAGACATTAGGGCCAGAAGGGACTTCATAAGATCATCGGGTCCAGCCCCCTGCCAGAGACTTCAGGTAGGATTCTGTAGTGTCAAAAACATTCAGGCCTGTTGTGGTTTTTCAGAGTTCTTTGCAGCAGAAGTACTCTGTTTTTCTATAGTCAAGAAATGAGAGCAAGCTAAGAGCTGGGATTTTCTGAGAGGGGCCTTGAGTCTAACCTTACACAGTGCTGCTTGAATCTACAGAGGTTGAGAACTACTGACCTAGACATAAATATGAGCAGCTCTGAGGCTATTCTAACTGGCATCAAGGACTGGATGGGCCCTCACTACATCCATGAAATTCAGCAGAGGACACTCAAAGCTAACTTTGTCCTCTTCCACTCAGTGAAGGAACAGAGGTCCAAACAAATGTTTAAGCAACCATGGTGTTACTGACTTGGGCTAAGTGAGTAATCCAGATCCAAAACATCTGTTTTCTTCATGGCTGAAAAGTGTCATTTTTTTCCCCTCCCACACACACAGATAGCTCCAAAATAACTAAATGTGCTTTCTGCAAACTTTTTGGGGGTGGGGGTTGGGATTCAAGAAATCTCTTCTGAGCTGAGCTCCTTGTGTGACAAATTTCAGGTAATTCTGTGAGCAAGCTCCAAGCTGGTCGGGGTTAAGGTAGAAGCCTCATCTGATACGGCTGAGGTGCTCTGATATCTCTGTGGATGGTTGGGGTTGGTCAGCTGTGCTGCCAGCTTTTGTTGTGTTGCCTGTCCAGTGGGAAGAATTCAAGCTTCCCTTTTTCCTGCCTCCTTCCCTCTCCCTTCTTTCTGCTTATGTAGTTGGGCACTCAGTGTCCCAAACGCAAGTACCATCTGCTGGAAACAGGATGTGCCTGTGTTAATAATTGCATTAGAATGTGCTGCTTACCACCTGTTTGCGTCCCTGGGGTCTCTAGCTTGAGGGTTCAGCTGAGATAATTTTGGAGGAGGTGTAGGGGGTTTGCAGGAAGGAAGGACAGCACCACCCCAGCTCCCTGAGGGAACACAAATAAAAACATGCATCATTAAAAGACAAGTGATGGAAAGAGGACCATCAAGCATGTGACACCATTGCAAATAGCATCCCCTAGAGGAATGACTTCTTGTTATTGAAAGCGTATTTAGGATGGCAGGTTACAGGCTGCTTGGGCTCAACCTGAAATCTTGGTCAGTGCTGACCGGGGCACTGCCAGAATCTTTTGGGGAAGGTCCTAGCTCACAGCACTGTTTGGGAAAAGCTCCAGAGTCCTGGGGGGTTAGCTGCTATGGACTAGTTGCTCTTCTGAAAAGTGCTAGCTGCTGGAGTCCCAGCCAGCTTTGATATGAACTGATTGCGAGGAAATTTTTGCTGCTGGAGTCCTCTTTCAGTGCCAGAAGGGCAGCATTCTAGCATGGCTTCCACACGGGTTTGTGGGACACACAGGCACCTGAACTTAGGTGGACACAGGTCCTGTGACCTATGTCTACACAGAAGGGAGAGACTTCCCACCGGTGCTAATACTGCTACAGCTCCATGGCTGACAGGAGCAGAAGGAGCTTTGCTATAGACCAGCCCCATGACTGAACACCACTGTATCGTAAAGTTGCAGCCTTGGTTGTATGGTGGCCAGTACTCTCAGAAAGATAGGGCTGGCTGGGACCTCAGGAGGTTAGCTAGTGCAGAATCATCACTGTCTAAAGCAGTCCAGATAAATGCTTGTCTAAGCCGTGCTCAAAAATGTCTAGTGATGGAGACTCCACCCTCTTGCTCTAATTATCTGTTCCGGCCTTTAACTACCCTCGTGGTTATAAAGCTGTTCATTAGGGACCTGGTTTTGGTTGGAGTCTGGGCAGTGGTTCAGTGAAAATAACAACCATGTCTACACTAAAGCTATGCTTTTGCCAGCCCTGGGGGGAGTAGGGAAGGGAGGTGGGTTGGGCAAGTGGTGGAGAGGGGGAAGGAGCATTTTCCTCTCCAGTGTGCTTGTTTAAAAGGCAGCATGTACACAGAGTATTCTCTGTGTACCACTGCCGTAGGAGCAGCTGTGCTTATGGATAACTAAAAAGCCAAGGGTCCTGCTGCCTTGTTAAGCAAACAACTTCAGCAGGGTAAAGCAGGGAAGTGAAAATGGAAGGACCCTGGTTTCCTTGCAAGAGCAGCGGTCTTGCCCTCCTGGTGCCCTTTCAGCTATGTTGGGAATGATGTCAGGCTTTTCTTCAGAGCCCTACATTTTCCCAGCCTGGGCCAGTCACACATGGCTGGTGAAGTGCTGATAAACTCAGGCCCTTCACTTCCTCCTGTAGGAAGTCATTAACGCTGAGGAGCTTTTCATGCTGAATAGCTCAGAATAATTCCAGTCAGTCTGGGGCTTTCAGGCTCTCCAGAGCTGCCTGACACGCTACACCGCCGCCTCAAGCGTCCAAATTTTTTCCTGTTCCCTCTGTGATGTTAGTACTTGAAAGCCGGCATTAACTGTTTTTTGTTCTCTATTTATTTATTGATTGATTGATTTATTTATTTCTTGCGGTGTTTGTTGTTCTTGCACAATGCTTGGTATCATGGAAAATTCCTTAATTTCGGAATGGCTCTTCCTGTTTGCTGTCTTGGGATGGGTGACTTCAGTTCATTATGCCTGTTTGTTTGGCTGTGTCCTTTCTGCTGGGGTTTGTCTGGTGGGGCGGGGGAGGAGGAAGCATATTTGAATCCTAAATAGGTGAAGAAAACACACCACCACCAGACAGATGGCCTGTGTGCTGGAGCCAAGGGGTCAGCAGCATTGTGAGAGCATCCTTTGTGTGTGCACCTTTTGAAGCAAGAAGTTGTTTGAGGCAGTAGCCATGCCAGTCTTTCTCTCTGTCTGTCTCACAGTCTCTCTCTCTCTTTCTTTTCTTCTCTATCTCTCTCTCATCAGGAGTTCAAAACATGGAGGAGGAAAATCCTAAGGAACTCTGAGCTTCCAGTACCGTGGGACAGTCTGAGAGCTACGTTGCATTAGAAAAGATAGGTCTTACTGGAGCTAGGAGCTCCTTGGAGTTGTCTTACTGCATGCTATTTAACAGCTGTAAAAATGTGGGAGGTGAATTGAGAATATTAATCTTAATTTTGTTTTTTTACTACAAAAGACATCATGCTCTGCCATCTGCTGTTTGGCGTGGCAGTCCATAAAAAGGCCAATAATTGAAAGTGGAGTGAGAGAGAAGTTCAACTTTAAAAAGCAGAATCTTTTATTCTCTATCCCCACCCATTATATTTAACCCTTTATAATCTGATTAATACTCTTCTTTATTAAGCCTGTCTTAATCCTTCTGGCTCTTTCAGGGTTTCTTTTTACCCAAAGGGTAGTTTGGTTTTATGCTGATGTGTGCAGGCCTGCTTGCATTTAAAGGTGGATCTGTGCTGGCACACTTAGCTGGAATTGTATGTGCCCAGAAAGTTAAGCTGGAAGGCATTTTAACCCCAAATACAATAAACTGTTTAAAATGAAGTTTAGCTACTGTGGGGAAAACGTAAGAAACACTTTTTAGATGATGGGTGCTACCGGATAAGGCACTGGATTGGGAGTCAAGAGACCTGGTTTCTATTTCACTTCGCAACCATCCTGATTGTGACCTAGCACAAATTACCCTGTTGTACTATTGGTTTGTCTTGGCCGCTTGGATTATGAAGTTGCCAAGGCAGCGAGTGTCTAAGTAGCACCTAGCATGGTGAGACTGTTCTTAGTTGGGTCCTCTCTGACACTACTATGATTAGGAGCTCCTTGGAGTTGTCTGGCTGTGCACTAGTTAAGAGCTATGTTTTGAAATTTTGGCTTAGATTATTGGAAGTCACTTGGGTGATCAAACGGGCACATTCCTTGCACAGACAAACCAGTAAAATTCTGTCTTCTGCTAAGTGCAGTCAGCTTTCATTGACTTGAGTGGGAATTGTAATCACATAGCTCACATCAGAATTTGGCTTGCAGTTGTTCACACAATATGTGTGGGGCATTAAAAGCACAAATAAAGGCATTGTAAAAAAGAAACGAAAACATTGAGTTTAACCTGTCAAGACCCTTGTTGAGAGAGGCCTGTGTTGTTCCTGTGAACGCAGATGTCCAAGTTGCAGCAAGGAGCAGTCCTCTCTTAGGCTGCCTGCTTGGAAGGGTTTCCCTTGTCGCCAGTGCCTGCCTGGGAAACAACAGAGCAGTGAACCTTGGGTCTTGGCAGGTAAGTAAAAGAGGAAATGAATTTCAAAGATTTAGCTTTATAAAGTGTTTGTAAGCTTTTGGCTTGCCCCTGGGTTCTGTGAATGAAAAAAAAATTGAAAAGCATTTAATTTCCTTTTATTGGGAATTATTTTTTCCCTTCAGAGTTTTATTTAATGTGTGTTATGTCCTATGCTGAATGTGTGGTTATAATGTGCTTTACACTGCCCTGCTCCTGTAGCTTCATTATCTAGGTACATAGACAACTTGCATCCTCAATCAGGTTTTCATGCTGCAAGGAAACTCAGGAGTGTAGCACTAATCCTCTCTGCTGCTGACCCAGGCTTAAATGTGCCAATGCCAAAGGAGACACTGGAAGATGCAGAGCTAAAGCCAATGAAAATCCAGGGCACTTCCATTGACAGAAGTGTGCAATTTTGCAATTGTGCTGGTTCAAAACCCTTTCTTATAAACTAACTTGGGCCCTAATCTGACTTTGAAAATTAGATGAATAGTCAAAAAGCTGGAGCTGTTCAACTCTGATTGCAGTTCTTGATTGTTCATTTGGTTGCCAGTTTGTAAAAGTGACTGATTTATCCTAGTTAGTGTGTTGGCTTGTTGGACTGGGAGCTTTAAAGGAGATTTAATTTTTTTTTTTAAAGATTTAGAGCGTTATGTTTTCCACCATGGATCTCACAGGTTTTATGACAAAAAAACACAAAAGGTGTCCTATGTGAATCACTTTGCAAGCATATTTATTCTTCAGATGTACAAGGCTCCTCACTGTTCAAACTTACAGTTTCTTAAAGAAAAGAAATACATCCCCAGCCTACTGACTGGTTAGGTTTAGCTCTCTCCATCTGTCTTGGATACTTTGTCCCTGTTACCAATTTATTTGCTTTTGGGGCATCTACCGGGCTATGCATTTTTCAACTCAACCATACTAAGGCCCAAACCCAGTAACTGTTCATTCACATAGACTCATAGAGACATAGGGTCAGAGAGGACTTCAAGAGTTCATCAAATCCAGCCCTTTTGTCCAGTGCCTGCTCAAGGTTGGATTATCCCTGTTTGAATCATCCCAGACAAATGTTTGTCTGACCTACACTTAAAACTGCTACAGTCTCTCTGTGTTGTGTCCCAGTGCTTGCCTACCCTCAAAGTTAGAAAGCTCTATCTCATATCTCACCTAAACCTCCCTTGATGCAATTGAAGTTCCTTACTTCCCTTTCTGTTCTATGTGGACCCAGAGCCCACATGTTATTTTCTGCACCCTCCAACAAAACTGAGCCACTTGTACAAGAAGGAAGACTTCTGAAGGCCAACACAGTTCTATATTCAGTTGTCCTGTCCTTCCTTGATTCTATCCCCTCACTGCGCCCCTTTCTCCAGTCACCAGTGGAGTCGCCCGTTTCCCTGCTAGGCATTTCTACATCTATTTGGGAACAATAATTTGCTTCTCATTATTTGTACCTATTTGGGAACAATAACTTGGTTCTTATTATTCATTAGACCAAATTTTTCTTTCCCAGGTTGAAACTTCACTAATGTTTCTAGTATCTAAAAGTTTTCAAATCTACTTCTGTTTCTGCATGTCCTCTTGGCTGTTGTAGAAGCCCGTAAAATGAGGGAGGAGGAGGGAAAATCTTGGGAAGAAAACTGCTTGGAAAGAACACATTTCTCAGCCTCCTGTGTTTCCTAGCTCCCATTGATGAGCTGCTGCTATGCTGTGATTATGCTTTGCACTACTTCAGAACTGTCCCAGTTTAAAGTTCTGTCTGAGGAATACAGGCACCACCTTGCTAGGGCTCTGGGGAGTGCCATCGTGAGATCGCACAGCCAGAAAGGAGATACAGTTCATCTCCTAAACCAGAAGTGTAGCCACCATCCTGCAACTCTGTTCACACTAGTAAGCTCTGCTAAGAGCCAGAGCCTATTGACATATGCCCAGTGCTATGCTATATTACTTCTGGTTCAGATAAGCTCCCAAAATGGAAGAAGTGTAGCCACCTTTGTGTGACATACACAGACACTGGGGCAGTACAGGCAGTCCTCGGACTTACAACACAATTGGTTCCTGAAAAATGCATCTTAAGTCGAAACGTAACTCGGAACCGATTTTTTCCCATAGGAAACAATGTTATAATGGGGGATTGGTTCCTGAACCAAGGCCCGATGCCCTATTTTCACCAAAAATAACCAGGAATTTTATACTCGGTCAATTATAGATGAGTAGTATAGCTACATTCATATATTTATATTTTAAATAGCATTTATATTGATTTGGAAGGACTTCTTTGAGGTGACTTTGCTGGACTTTTTGAAGGGTTCTTGGTTGGGGTCTTCTCAGGAGTCTTGGCTGCAGGTTTTTCTGGAGTCTCGTCTGCTTTCTTAAAGAAAGTGGTCAAGGAAGTTTGGACAAATGTTCTCCAGGGAGATGGGTGACGCAGCGAACTTGTTCACTGATGTGGCGTGGCGTCGGATCAAGCCTTGTAAAGTCAAAACTGAGGTCAGAAAGTTGAAACAGGGTGTCAATTTATAAATGTAACTTGAAACCTTGTAAGTGGAGGACTGCCTGTATTGTTCCTGTTCAGGCTGTCATAATGTTGCCAGCTTTAGTATAAATACAGAGTAAGGTCCTTGCTTATCCCACAGAACTTGGCTAATTGTATCCACTTCTAAGGGGAAACTGCAACATCTACAGAGAGGAAGTAGCAGGAGTAATGTCTAGGGAGAGGGCGGTAATAAATTTGTCACATCTATGAACACCATGCCATTTACAATGGTAGATTAGCTCATTTACCTGCTGTACAGCCCAGTCTGTAAAAATGGTTCCTAAATTCTGAGCTGGGGCAACAGGCTGGCCAGCAGGAGGCAGCTTCAGACTGTTATTTCTCTGGAGTTAGAGATGCTTTCAGAGTTGCTTAGTATTTTTTTTTTTTTTAAAGTGCAGCTGTTCAGTGTTTGTATTGCAGTATGAGATTGTTATATTCAATCTCTGTGCCCCACTGTGCAAGAGGCTGTGCAGACACCTCTTAAGAATCAGTCCCTGTGGCAATGAGCTTCCATGTTTTGTCTCTCTCATCTGTTCATATTGTAAGGGTAAACTGAAGCACAGGGAGATTAAATGGCTTGCCCTTGGTCATGCATCAAGTCAGTGCCAGAGCCAGGAATAGAACCCAGGAGCCCTAAAACAGTCCAGTGCCTTATTCACTAGCAGGTCCTAGGCCGCTTTGAAGATGTTAAACCATTTGTGGTCTCTCTGGTGAATAGCCCAGGGTTTCAAAAGTCATCATGAGTCAGACCCTAATGCATTTTGGGTTCTTTTTATTTGCCATCTGTTTAAGTTTTGAAGTCACATCCCCAAACTTCTCTTGCAGTGTTTAGATCTAGAAACTTTTTAAATGAAAGCCATATTCACATGACTCCAGGTGCTAGTACTTTAAGAAGGACACCAAATATCATGATCCTGGCAGTAAAATCATGAGGATTGGCATCCTCATGTAGCCTGAAGCAGGACAATGGTGTAAATTAACCAAGCAGTCTTCTTTCATGCTGCGCAATATACCACATTCTCCAAAGGGCTCTTGGCATCTTTCTTGTTTCTCTTCATTGAGACATTGTCAGTTATTTATTTTTTAAATTAAATTATTTTCATCCCAGCAGGGGTGGAAGTTTTTCACTGTGTTTTCACAGCAAAAAAACATGGGGTTTTGTTGTTATGGGATCTTTGCAAAAGCTCATCAGGAGGTCAGCAAAAATATTATGACTACAAAAGTGAACCATCATCTTGGAGAGCCCACAGGGGAAATGACAGCCCCGGCCCAGGGCTACAGACACGTGGGCTTGTGGAATTCACTGGCAATGTGAGGTGTAGCAAGCAGCAGGATCTGGCCCCACTGTGTTGGCTGTAGTTTTATTTCCTCCTTCCTTGCCCTCATCTTCCTTTGTTCGCTTTGCCCGTGCTGTCCAATCCTCAGACCGCTACTGACTGCTTCTCCTCTGGCTGTAGAGAGGCATTGGCCTCTTCCCTCATCGGTCACTTTGATGTTTGTTGTTTCAGTCCCTCAAGCTTGTTTCTCTGGTTTGGTGTTTAACTGGTTCCCAGTTAAC
Organism: Alligator sinensis; assembly: GCF_000455745.1. Taxonomy (NCBI): domain Eukaryota; kingdom Metazoa; phylum Chordata; order Crocodylia; family Alligatoridae; genus Alligator; species Alligator sinensis. The sequence continues at coordinate 388,240 of NW_005842355.1, forward strand.
ATGGTGTTTCAGAGGGTGGGGACAGGGTTAGTAAAACCTTCTGCTGATGCCTCTGTCTTTGTCATCCACCCTTTTAAATGGTGCATCTGTCTGTCACTCTTCCTGCCGGGTTTTCAGTGAAGGAATGCCTGGGGTTGGGGCTCCTAGTTGCAGCTGGTTTTTAAGCCCATGTGGCGCTCAGCTCTGAGCAGTTGTCTCGTTATCTTTAAAAAGCAAATACCTATGGGATTTGCCTCCCAAACCCCATATAAATACTTCTGATGGGCATGCAGGGACTCCTGCTAAACCCAACCCTTGGATGTGCTGCAGCAGCCTCAAACTCCTATATCCTACCTAGAGCTTTTAGTTCCTTGCTGCTCCATGTCTTTGCCCCTGTACCCAGAAGCACTGTCCTTTACTTCCCCACAAGGTCTTGGGTCTTCTGCCCCTCCTCTTGGCTTTTACCAAGCCATTTGCTTCAACTTTGTCCCTCGTTTTCAGTCCCTGCCACTGGGTTGTTTCATCCTTTACTGTCCTGATACCTGCAACTTCCTCCTCTCCTGTCTTCTCATTCTTGGCAGCATCCCTCAGCATAACCCTTCTCCCATCCAGAGCTCCTCTGCCCTGACCAGCCTCCCTTTTTCTTGTCTCTGCACTGGCCTTGCCCTTTCTTCCATTCCTGTGTGTGTGCCCTCCTCGTGGCCAGGGGCCTGTCTCCAGAGGTCCCCCCTCAGCCTGTGGCCGGGCACTGTTTCCACCCTCTCCCTGCCCTGACTGCTCCTGATTGTCCCACGTTTTCACTCTTTGTGGCCTCTCCCTTACCTCACCTGACTGCTAGAGCAGTCTTCCCACCAGAAAACGCCTAGTTCCCTCCATTACCACGGAAGGTCCCGATTGCTCCATGCAGCCTTCAAGTAATTACCAGCCTACCCTATGTGTGGCATGTGTTGTGTTGGATTGTGCCTGCTTTGGCCTTTAAACTGTAATCTCTGCGGGAATGGTGTGGGGGGAGCCTGTATTTGACATTTATTGTATGGAAATGAGTGTTTCCTTCCTGTACCGTATAAATAATGCAGCCTGAGGCAGAGGAGAATGCAACGGACTCTTGGATCTTATGTCTGAGAAGAGCAGAGCAAAGTGCTGGGAACATCATTAGCTGTGTTGCTTTGCCTTACTTTGGTGTCCTTGAAGTAAATAATTTAGGGTAGTAATGAGAGCACAAAGTTAGTGTTGGAAGGAGATTAACTTGGGTTTGAGGTGGGGCATGCCTCTCAGGGCATGGCTGAGAACAATAACCCCTGATGATAAGGGAAGGAGACTGGGACTGCAATGCCTCCAGCCACCATGGGGCCTGCCAGGGCATTCTGAGCAGGTGTCCAGCAGGTCCCCGTCCTTGCTGAATGCATTGCCACCCTGTGGGCTTCCAAAGCACAGTGGTTTTGCAGGCTCAGCCCAGGGACGCGGGTATAACTGATCACAGGTAGCCATGACCTCTGTATCTTATCACTCCCTGTGCCTCTTTCAGCTGCCATAGCAAGCAGCACCAGTTTTGGAGGCTTGCATTAGAGGAGAATAGCAACTGGATGCCTTAGCTCACAGAGCACCAGTGAATGATCCTGGCTCTTTCATGGCTCAGTTACAGAGAGCACTGGTTTGTTCTGACTGGTCTCATTGGCTGGCAGGGTTGGTGATGAAGAGTGATGCTGCAGTGATTGGTACAGCCTGCTATACAGTGGCCCTGTAGAGCGTCCAATCATCTCATGTCTTTCTCTCTCTGGTTTTACAGGCTGCTTTTGGCTGGGGATTTGCATTAACCTGGGAGCTCAGCTCCCAGTTCATTGTTTTCACCTTTATCCATCATGTATCACCTCTTCATTTGGTTCTGCGTACATTTTTAGATACAAAATGGGGTTAGACTGGACTTTGGAATAGTTTGTGTAATAAATTACTTCTTTGCCTTGGGATTTAACATGTATAAATACTGGTAAGTTTCTGTTCCCTCTCTTCTTACCATGTGTCTCTGTCTCTTTCTCAAATAGGCCACCAAGCAGTTTCTGGAAGAGATTAACAAGTGGACTGGACAGTACAATGTGTCTCCGCTTTCCTGGAACGTTGCTGTCAAATTTCTCATGGCCCGGAAGTTTGATGTCCTCAGAGCCATTGAACTGTTTCATTCCTACAGGGTATGTGAGCAGAAATGGTCTTGATGGGAGGGGGAAGGGGTGTGGGGAGGTTGGATCAAGGCATGGGTTTTCCCTGCTGTTCAGTGATTTCATGCACAGCAAAAAAGCTGTTCTCAGGGAGTGGGGGTGGGGAGGGGGGTTCTTTCCTTGTCTTTTGACATTTGCTGTTTTGGTGAAAAAGCTATCTGTAGCCTTTCAGATATGCAAAATCAGCATGAAAATGTACCAGCCCAGGTACTAAATATATCTTCCCCCCCCCCCCCCCCCCCCCT
>NW_005842355.1:390683-397429 GCF_000455745.1 Alligator sinensis
CCATTACTGTGATGATGATAGCAAAAAAAAAAACGTTGTTCTACTCGTTCGTCCTCCAGAATTATTCTGTCAGATGTTTCCCTTCTGCTGCTGCTTGATCACAGTTTTTTCCAGGAAATCTTTACAGATCTCTGCATCCTAGGGATTGCTGATATCTGTCTTGTATTAAGGCCATGCCAAAATCCAGCACCCTACTCCCTTCCCATGCCTAGGAATTACTGATCCATGCCATGCCAAAATCACCTTCATCTCTTTTGCTTTTCTAATTTATGGAGGTTCTTCTACCTTCATTCTTACCAGAGCATCTGCTCTTCCCAGAAGTGCCTAAAGCAACATGACTAATCCTCTTCACTAGAAGCTGTTAGATGATGTTTACAGCTCCCTTTTTGGAAAGCAGAGCTCCACATTAGGGGCCAGAGCTCAAGTGAGGTAAAGGTTTTTATTACTGATAGATTTTTTTCCTTTTGAATCTAAAAGGAGCTGCATGTCCCATTTCCAATCTATGATAATTTGGTCAGTCTGAGACAAACTATTTTACATGGTTTATCCCATGTGAAAGTTAAGAGTTAATCTGGATTCATTGAACCCACAAAAGCCACAGCAACAGATGCAGTTCTTAGCGTTTTCAGTCCACTCTTCTTCTATAGACCCTAAAACTACATCCCTGCTCCAGTCTGCTGCTACTGGGCCCTAGCACAGCTCTCCTCAAAAACTAAGGAAAGGGACAAGGAAGTACTTCACTTTAAGCTGAGGATCTGTAACTACCCTGTGTAAAATATCCTGTCTTTTGGTTCGGGTGTGGTTGCTAAATACCTGGCAGAGGAGGTGGCCAGGTTCTCTTGTTCAGGCCTGCAGGCATATGGAGACAGCCAGGCCTTGGTTCCCAAAGTGAGTAGGGATTTAGAGAACTTGTGCTTTTGAGCTCTTAGCTGGGGACTTGTATTAGATCTAGATCTTTCAGGCAAAGGTGTAACCCTTTCTGATTTACCTGTAAACTAGATCTAGGTGGACATCCCAAGCATCGTTGGTTGCCCTTGAACATTTCAGCTGACTTATTTAGGTAAAGCTGCACCTTTTGAAAAGGCAGGTCCAGGCTTGTAAGCCCTCTGTCATTCCAGTGGTGATTCACCATCTCCAAGGAAATGTGGGAGACTACAGGGGACTGTAAAAGGTCTGTTTATAACTCTTTAAATCCCAGAAGAGTGTCAGTTTGTTCTCAGTGGAATAGAGGTTTGGGTGACTGAGACACAGAAAGGTCAAGTGGCTCCCTCAAAGTCATAGATCAAGTTGGAGGAAATCAGATCTCCCTATTCCCAGCCCCATGTCATATTCCCTAGGCTGTGCTTCCTTAGAGTAATGAGAGATTAGCTGGCTCTGGGCTTTTCTAGTAAATTTGGTTAGTGCCATGAACCAAACTGTATTGTGTGCTAACCTCAAGTTCACCCACTCCTCTCCTAGACTTTGAGTGTATCCACGAGCTTGATTCATGCCCCCCTCTTCCTCACCCAGAACCAAAGACAGAACATCTGTGGTGCGCTACCCATCTGTCTTCCTCACCCCCCCTCCCCTCCCCTCCGAGCCGCACAACAAGCAAGCAGTCCCTAAAAGCAACTTCCTCTGACAAAACACTGTGGTATGCTTCTCCACCTGATGCTGAGCCCTTCTTGGTCTTGCATGTGCCCTCTGGCTGGTAGCAAGGAGGAACCCAAGTCTGGAAACCAAACCAATAGCTTGCTCCTCTGGGATGTGTCTCACAGATGAATGCGGATGCCACACAGCCTTGCCAAGGTCCAGGCTAGTAGTGGGAGAGCACTGATGCATGCTGTAATGGTGCTGGCAGCCGTCTTCTCACATTCTGTCACCTGGCCAGGAAATGCTATTGGAAGTGTTGACATCATTACTATGTTTAAGGCAGATCAGTTGATTTTTGTGCCTGGACTGGTAACTTTTTTGAAAGAATCCATCAGGGTGGAATATCCTCAGGATGAACCTGGAGACAGTGAAATATCATCACCAGTTTCTTCTCTGTGGTCTTGATCCAGCGAGGTCCTTATGAATGTGCCTGATTTTAAGCCTAGGCACAGTTCTTTGACTTCACTGGGACCTAATTAGACACGTATTTAAACAGTTTGCTGAATCAGGAGTGCTGATGGAGGAGAGAGAACTAGGGCACTTTCTCCAAGGAGCTGGTTAGCTCATTGGTATTATGGGCCTGGACACTTGCCCACCAATCACAGCTGATAATGGCTCTGCATTGTTGCTACAGCAATGCCCCTGTGCAATTTTGTGTTTCGGCCTCTGCTTTTCACTCCAAAACCAAGTACATTTGACAGTTTTCTCTTAACAACCAGCCCTGCAAATCCGCCCTGTTGTGTGTTAGCCTGGGTTCTTTTCCTTTGGTATGTTGCTCTCAGTATCAAAGGCTTTTCAGGGTAAATTCTATTTTGAGTTGCATCTGGCCAGGTCCGTGACCTGCAGGGGCTTTGTACTGCCATTAGTAACTGGACCTGGAGCTTTGGTAACTGGGTCTGTTCCTGCAAAAGGAAAAATAGTCTGCAGCTTGCTCTCCTGTATCTGCATTACCTCTGCAGGATGAACAGGAACAAGGAGTGAGGGAAAACTCACTTTCTGTGAGCAGATCCAGCTCTAATTGTGCATGCGGAGTGGGCATTACTTTGTTTCATTCAGTCCTTCTTTACAAAAGAACCACTTTGGGCTGTGCCTAGCACGTGGGCTGCCCATGCTCTGTTGAACTGGTCTGCCACCTATCCTGTGCCACTGCCCAGTTCTTACCTAAGGCTGCTTACAGATGTTTAAAAAAAAAAAAAAGTGCATTACTGGAAGAAGAAGCACATTGGTTGCACTCAGTTCTGCAGCATCTGTATAGATCAGATGCTTCAGCAAGACTTTTTGGCACTTTTATCTAATAGCTAATTCAGTCGGGTATTAGATAAAAGTGCCAAAAAAGCCCCACTAAAGTGCCTGATCTATACAGAAGTTGGGCAAACCAGGTCCAACTAATGTGCTGCCTCTTCTGGCCATGCCTGTGCTCAGTGAGGGAATGCGCCAAGTTTAAAGCATCGGGGTTTTGGGGGACTTTTTTTCTTAATGTCTGCAAGCAGTCTAAATGTCCAGGCTGGGAGCAGGTGCTGGTCTCTGGTGTTTCTGGCCATCCTTCATTAGGTAAGGAGGTAACTACTGCTGGTGTCCAGATATGGGAGTTTGTTTGGGTCAGAGGTGCCTAAGGTTTTGTCAGTAAATAGGTGGGAGCAGTGTGGGTGTGGAAGGGTGGTGACAGTGGCCCAATCTTTCTGGTAATTCCCAGATGAACAGGAAATAGTACTAGCAGTTGATGAGAGGTTCTACAGTCCATCTGTTGTACCTGTGGTTGTTTGTGCATCTTAACACATAGGAAACGAGGCTGAAGGAAGGAATTGTGAAGCTGAAACCTCATGAGGAACCTCTGCGCTCTGAGCTGCTCAGCGGAAAGTTCACCATCCTTGTAAGTGTGAGCTCAGGCCCTGGCTTTTCTCTCCTATGGGCCCAGTTTATATGAGTAGTTCCCTATATGCAGATGTAGTCTTGGAGCAGTTGATTCATGGAGGACTATGAAAAACTGTGAATCTTGCTAGGGAGGTAGAACTCAATGGTAATGCTTACATCATAACATCTCCTATAGTTGGTACCCTGAGCCAGGTACTCTGGATGTTGGATTAGTCCAGATGGGACCTCTGAGAAGAGCAGGAGATGCTGAGCCTACTCTCCACCCCTCATAGCAGTCTTTTCTACCTCTCCTGATTTCTGTGTCAGTGTGCGATGGCCCTGAGGAACAGACCTGAGGATGGCATGCACACTCCTGAATGGGGCAGCATCTTCCATGCAGTTCTTGACATTAGGTCCTCATTAGTCCTAGCCTCTTCCCTCCTCTTAACCTGGTTTTGTTGTGGGGAGCCGGGGGGAGTGCAGATATCCTGCTCATCTCATTCCACACTCTGGGCTTAATTGCCGTCTCTGGCTTGTTTTAAGGAACTATTAAAAGAATGTAAGGAGCAAGGAGAGCGCATTCTCTTCTCCTCCTGCTCATATGGTGCCCAGTGAGCAAAACAGGGAAGCTCCTAAGTAAATTAATATTGAGACTGCTTTCCCCTTCTACTCCAAATCAGCGTGTTCAGTTGCACATGGTGCATTCTGCATGTGTCAGTTACAAGCATGCATGCGGTGCCATATGCCCACCAGACTGCAGTACAGAGCCTCCATTGCTGTTACATTTTTGTAGTGATTGGGCCCATTGTGCTAGGTTCTGTAGGCTCATGCAGATCAACATGGTTTCTGCCCCAAGAGATTTTTAGTAACTCAGTTTTGACAAAGGCTGCTTCACTTTCTCTGTCTGCTCATTATGCTTTTCTCTTGACTTGCTTCTAGAGTGTGCGGGACCCATCTGGGGCTTCTATTGCACTCTTCACTGCCAAGTTACACCATCCGAATAAAAGTGTCCAACACGTGGTGCTCCAGGCTCTGTTTTACCTGCTAGACAGAGCTGTAGAGAGGTGAGTCATAGATTTATGCAGCTCAGGACTGGCCTTGTGCAGGTCCCTAACACTGGCTACTCATCTTGCTTTTCCACGATGCACTTTAAATGTATGTGATGTGTACTGCAGTCTGTATGGGGTGATTCTCTCTGGTAAAGAGAATGACAGATCCCAGGGTTTCCATCTGCATGCACTCTGCTGCGTGACTTGTTATCCAAAATCTCCTGTTGTTGGAGAAATCAGTGTCCTTCCTGTTTGCCTCCAGTCCTTGTAGAATTTCCAGTCATTATCTCTGGTTGTATCCAGATATGGGCACATGCAGGGACTGGACCTCTGGACCAACACCAGGAGTATTCTAAAACCCTGCTCCAGGCATTCATGACTCTTGTAACCATACAGATCTTTTTCCTCCAGTTCACACGCTATTTGGGAAAGGTGAGTAACTCTGGCTGATGTGCTTGAATGCCCTTAGCATATCCTCTGATACATAATAGAGTGTAATGGTCAAAAGGTCTGTACTAATTGACCTGCCAGACTCGCCACAAAGTCTGTCTGGTGGAGGCAGCTGGGGGTTGGATTTCTGTCTGGTAGAAAAGTGCAGTGACGCTTTAATCTGTATTTGCCACCTGACTGATCACATGATGGAGGAAGGGAGAAATGCTGATCCTTGAGTTGATTTTTTTTTTCTTTTGTATTCCTTTGTCTGTTACCTACATGTCCAGGGCAACTAGAGTTTTGGGTGGGGTACAGTTTGGAGTGGAGTTTAAGGTTTCAGTCTTTTTGGGGATTCTCTTTATCATCTGCAACATTCTGCTGATAAAGATCTTGATCTTTAAAATGACAAAAAGCAGCTAAATGATTGTATTCAAGTGAGGCATCTCCTTTTGTGGTTTGGCCCTGCAGGTTGTTATCCCAATGCAGATGAGTCAAAATCTATAAAAGATAAGCTCTGAGGAAAGGGTGGAAGAACTGAGTAAGGGGATCTGATAAGTCTTCAAACTGAGAAAGGGTTGTTAAAAAGAGGGTGGCAATGACTTGTTCTCCATCTCTTGCTTGGAACAAGACAAGTCATAACAGGCTTAAATTGCAACCAAGGAGTCTTTAGATATGAGGGAGGTGGTTAGCCATGTTAGTTTGAAGATGGGCAGAAGGCAGGGCAGGGTGACACTAGAGAAGAACTGTTCAGAGAGGAATGAGTTTTCATAGGCAACAGCCTACTTTGTCAGATACTAAGAGTGGATGTTAACAAGAGCAATCCGACTCTGAGGGTGGTTAAGTACTGGAACAGGTCCCATAGAGAAATTGTGAAGTTTCTATCACTGGTGGTTTTAAAGTGCAGATTAGATGAACGCTTATCTGGGCTGGTTTAGACAAAGAGGATCCTGCCAGAAGTGAGGGCTTAGACTAGGTGATCTCCTGAGAGTCCTTCCAGCCTTATCTTTCTGTGATTCTCTGAACAGCATGAAATGAATGTGTGCTCTGAAGATGGTGATTTGGAATCTGCAGGCTATGATGGTGGTTTTGGTATATACACTTTCAGGCAATTCACATGCCAGGCAAGTTTATGTACTCAGTGGGCACATCTAGACATTCATTAATGCGCTGTATTTACAGCATGTTAAGTGTAGTACTTGGTTAACCAAGTTCTAAATTGGTTTTTAGTGATGTTTACTGTGCAGTAGCTTAATATTTCTGCACAGTAAAATATTAGCATGTTTTTTGCCTGGAATGTTACTGAACAATGTTATTAGACTACTGCACAATTAGTATCTCGTGTAGATATGCACCCAGTTAGAGTCTTGGCCAGGGGCAGGCAATTATTTCAGATGGAAGGCCGCTTAATGTGTTTTGGCGAGCTGTTGAGGGCCGCAAGGGTAGCCGTGCGTCTTGACAGGTGCCCTGACAGGTTGCCATCTGGGGACTGAAAGTCCTGCTCCCTACCCCCTGACCTTTGCCACTGGAAGTCCCTTCCCTTGCCTTGCCCCCCAGAAGTACTCCTTTTGTGAAGAGGGTTTGCTGTCTTGGAACTGGAAAAAAAAGAAATTATATTAAAAATCAAACGTTGACAATAGCATTTTAATTTTATTTTAAAAAATATTTTTGTTCTGATTTGTGTGTGATTGCATGGTGTATATAGAGGTGACTGCATAATAGCTCAAAATGAAGTCTTACTCATGTATATAGTGTGGAGGGGTGGGGGAGTATGGAAGGGGGGGG
>NW_005842355.1:397445-404514 GCF_000455745.1 Alligator sinensis
TCCGCTCTCCAGGCCCCCCGCTCCCCTGTGGGGCAGCCCAGAGGCAGTGGTGACAGCAGCAGAGACTCAGGGCAACCCTGCGCAGACTCCTGGTGGCTGCAGTAGGGAACTGCTGGCAGCGGAAGGGGGAGAAGCTGCTTTTCCCCCCACTCTGAGCAATAGTTTTTGTCTCATGCTGCCACTGCTGAGCCTGGGTAGGCGAGCCTGGATCAAGCACAGGGTGCATGGGGTCAGGGTTGTGCAGCGCGGTACCAAAGGGCTGGGGCCCTGCAGCAGCTGAAAGGAGCCACCTGGACTGCCTAGAAAGGCAATCCAGCTGCAGAGCTGCCCCAGCCCTGCTGCATGCCCAAGGGGCAGCAGGACTCGCCATGGCTGGACTATGTCTGGGCCAGGTAGAACAGAGGACCTGCTGCGGGCCGGACAAACACCTGCCGCGGGCATATATATATATGAACATACAAAACGCACATTATATATAGAAACAGATTGATCAATCGATCGATCTATCTATCTAGAGAGAGAAAGAATGGCCTTTTGCTGGGCTTAGTTGCAAAGGCCCAGTCCCTCTACAAGAATGGCTTGCTGGACTGCAGTGAGCCAATGGAAAAACCCTAGGCCCAGCTTATTCCTAAAGGAATGTCAAAACATGTAAAGGTCTCTCTAGTCTAGTGCTTTCCCTCAGACCCCAGGAAGCCAGGGTCTTTCAAATCCTGAGTCCTTGACTCTTGGGTTCTTTAGATAGAACTAGGATCTTTATCTTCAGAGATTTTAGGGAAGTAGTTTTTGATGGGTGCGGGGTAAGTGAGGAAAGCTGATCTCACTGAGCACTTGCATGTAGAGGAAGGTCTGTACCTGTTTGGTGTGTAAAATAGTGCTTAGGAGGAGCAAACATCAACACAATGTGGAGCTTGCCATGTAACACATGATGGACTGGCCCTGTCTAAGGGCTTTGCATCCCTCATGAAAAATTGCAAAGGAATTACCAGTAAAGGCTGTTGTATGCCTCTTCCTCCTCATTTTTCAGTGGATACTACAGTTTCTAGCTCCTAGAACATCAGTCATTAGGAGAATCCTGGATGAGACTCACTGTAGTGTTGGATCATGGTGACTGAGGCTAAGGCCACAGCCCCTCCAAAGAGACTCGTTTGCTAGATCCCTCAGATGGCAACAATAGATTTAGCTGGTTTTACCTACCAGATTTGTTCACAAACATTAGCATGGGAACAATGCACCTGCATCAGATGCACCAGCATCTGGAAGTGCTACTACACAGAGTTGCATCTTGCAGAGGATGTTTGTGCTTTACTGTATGGTGCAGAACAGATGATCCTTATGCCAAGAGTTTATCTCTCTTCGTACAGACTACACCATGGTTCAGGCTTAGCAGATGACTAGGGGTGGAAAGTCAAATCTCTGCACTGAGTGAACATTGCTCCTAGTTGGGGTTTTTGATGGATCTTTTCAAAAGGCTTCACAAAAGAGACAGTTTTGTACCTTTTATCTTGTATTTTATTTGTAATCTGACAGAACTGATAATGTGGGAGCCACCCCCCAGTTCATAGGAAGACCTCAGCCTCATCCCAAATAGTTTACAGTCTTTCCAAAGTAAGTGGTCTGCAAGCTGAAGCCTCCAGATGGACCTGTAAGTTGCCAGGAACTGTCAGCGGGATAAGTAAGGCCTGCTGTCTGTACTGGGATTTACAGTGGCATCTTCACCTGTGAGCACATCTCTTCTGTTGCCACTTAAGAGAGTAAAATGTGTGCCTGCTCTCAGGGATTGGATGTGGGACACCACCAGAAGTAGCCTGCATCCTTAGGGCACTGCTAAAATGTACATGATTTAAAATATTCACCAAATGCAAATTGGATCTGAAATTGTGTCAAAGAATTTGCATGTAGCAGAAGTCCCAAGTTGCTCCAAAGTGTGCATCTTGAAACGCTCTGATTTCCATTTCCCATGACTCTTGGCACTGGAGGAATTGGGCAGATTATAAAAACATTTAGATGGAGAAGGGTTATAGTCCTATGTGTTATGCTGTGACAGGGTTTCACTGTCAAAGCACTGGAACAATTTGGATTTTTTTCAGTTGTTTTAATAGGGTTTTTCCCTCTTCATTTATATAGGTTCAAACATAGTAAAGTGGCTTTGCACAAGCTGACAAAGTCGCAGCTTTTAGTCTGTGAATAAAGAGGACAGGAGGCTTCTCAGAATAACAAGGATTTCCAGAATATTGTAAGTGTTAAGGACTACCTTCTCAGGAGCATCTGTTGATGGAGCCTACATCCCAGTGAAAATCAATAAGGCCCTTTGGAAAAATGTTTTCCCGTTAGGTTTTAGAAGAAATAGCAGCCCTTGTTCTGTTGTTTGTAATCCAGTAGCTCCCAGTAACTACCCTGCCACTACTTACCCCACTGCTGCTACCACGCCCAGATCTGGCCTGGGAGGGGTGAGTTTGATGTTCCTGGACTACACCATCAGGTTTCAAGGAATGAGCCAGTCTCTTACCAAGAATTAGGAAGAAGTTTTCCTAGGAAGCAAGTCAGGTCACAAGTACTCTGTGGGCAGGATCCCTCTGTAAAGTTGTTGGTGCGGCCCGGCCCAGGATGCTATTGTCTTTGTTCTAATAATCCTCCAGCAGCATCAGCATAATCATATAAGTGATTAATGCCAGGAGTCTAAATAGCAGGATATACCCCTTTGTTTTCCATGCCACCTAAGGCTGCCTGGACTACATCTACTCCACGCAAAACCTGGAGAAAAGATGGCTTTTCCTCTTCCCCAGAAGCTGCATGTTGTGTAGTTGGTTTAATTTCAGTTCCAAAGTAATTAGGCATGCACAACAATAAGCTAATTCAGTAATGATGAACGAACATATTATTTAAAAAACAGAATGCTGCAAACTCCGCTTAATTAACCACATTCTTAACTGTGTCTGGTTCGTTAGCACACACCAATTCAGAAACAACTAGCTTGTTCTTGGAGAGTCACAGATACAAGAGCTGTTTTGTAGTCTGACAAAAATATATAACAGCCAAGTAAATTTAGACTGGATATCTGGAAAAACTTCTCCACTGTGAGAATAGGGAGGCAGTGGAATAGCCTAGGGAAGTTGTGGACTCTCTATCACTGAAGGTGTTCAAGAGGAGGTTGGATAGCGACTGGTCAGGGAAGATCTAGGTGTAGCTATTAGAGGTGCATTAATATATCGGTCCATATTGTATAGGTACTGATAAAAAGGAAAATTGACGTTATTGGCAATCGGCATTTTTGACTGATGTGGCCAATAATGTCACCAATAAATGCTGCATGTCGCTGTGCGCATCCCCAGGGGAGGCATGAGGGGCACGTGCCCCCTGGATCTGCATGTGGAGCGAAGGTGGGTTGCTTGCTGTGGGCTGGGACCAGGGGCAGCACTGCGCTCTTCCCGGTGTGGGGATTGGGCCGGGGCTGCGCTTGGGGCCGGTGGTGGCAGTGCTGGGAGGGGGTGCTACAGGGTAGGCTATGGCCACCCGAAAATTTGCCCTAGCCCCCTCCAAGCTCTCCCCTCCCAGCACCACCGCCTGCCCCGAGCATGGCCTCAGCCCAGCTCCCCATTGGAAGAGCCTAGTGCCATCCCCAGCCCACAGCAGCAGCCTGCCCTTGCCCTGTGTACAGATCTGGGTGGTATGTGCCCCCCACAACTGCTGCCAGGGGTGTGAGCAGCAGTAGGAACCACCCCCAGCACCCCCCACTTGGGGCTCTATCCCCACCCCAGCTGGGCAGCCCCTGTTCCAGCCCTAGCCCCGCTCCTCCTTCACTGCAGGGACCTCAATCTGCAACCATCATGCCCCTTCCCCCCAACAGACTTACCAGCCAAACGCTGCTCTCCAAGCTGCTAGGCTTGCATATGGGCAGTCAGATTGGTATCGGCTGATATGGTTCATTAATAATTGGTCATTGGTATCAGCCCAAAAATTTTTTATTGGTGCACCCCTAGTAGCTATGCCTATTTTCTACCACAGGTATTTCCCATGCTTCTGAGCTCTGCTGGTTGTTCCTTCCACCCCCTTTTTTTGCTATATGTGTTAAGGTGTTTTTACGCCTTCCCAGAGGCATTGGGTATTTGAAACAGCCGAGGCTGGAGACTTCAACTGGGGTGTGCCAATGCTGAAGGTCCCTGGCTAGAGGATCTTATGCCTCCATTCAGGGTCAGATTGATCACTATATTGGGGTCAGGAAGGAGTTTTACCCCATGGCCAGATTGGTATGGACTGTGGGGGTTTTTGCCTTCCTCTGTAGCAGGGGGCATGGTCCTCTACCCAAGACCTCTTGAGCATATATTAATAACATTTTATAGAAGCAGGACATTGGCTGCCATGGATCTCCTGCTTTACTTGTGGCAGGTTAGGATGTTAGGTTTATGTTGGGTCAGGGTTGATAATAGTCTTATGTAGAGTTTAGACTATGGTTGTATGGGATGGTTTGGATAGGAATGGTCCTGCTTCAGAAGGGGAGGTTGGACTAGATGACCTCTGGAGGTCCCTTCCAGCCCTGGTTCTCTCTGACTCCAGGACAGTGAAATTTCCTAGCTGCTCACAAGAGATCTTGTATCATGTGACACTTGGGCACCCACATTATTTTTTCTTAACCTTTTATTCTAGACTGTACTCAGCAATGTTTCCAAGTGGCAGGCCAAAACAACAGCTTGGGTCTGAGGTGGGCTCAAATTTCTGACCCAGCAGCTGCCACCTCCACTCCTCCCTACTATGGTGTGGATGAAGCCTCCCACTGCTAAAACCCCTCAGCTCTGCAAGCTGGATCCAATGACTACAAGCCATAGATTGCTGACCTCTGTTTTAGACTATTGTGGTTTTTACCTGTATTAAGAGCCCAGTTCAGCCAGGCACTTAAGGTGTTGACTAACTCTTGTAAACTTGAGCAGATTGGGCCTAAGCAAAATCTTGCAAAAAACACATGGTACATGCATACATACCTATGTGCAAAAGCAACATCACATTTGTGTTTCTATGGCTATTCCTCAGTCACTAGAATAAGATTCTCACCAGCATGAAGGAGAGGAGGATCTGGTCTGTTGTTGAAAGCAAATATGTTAATTATGCTTATTAGGGTGGAGAGCAAAAAGACTCGGTATGGTTTTTAAGAGGTTTTCTCTGGAGAAGTGGGTAAATCTCTGTTGTAACTGGGCCCGAGCAAGTGATTAAGCACCCCATTGTAGCTGATCTTCTTGTTTCTCTCTCTTCTGCACAACCAGCTTTGAAACCCAGAGGAATGGCCTGGTGTTCATCTATGATATGGCTGGGTCCCAGTACACCAACTTTGAACTGGACCTCAGCAAGAAAATCCTCAACCTGCTGAAGGTAAAGGAAAGCTTACCCCTGGTTTGGGGGGAGGGAGAAGGAAGGGACCATCAAGGGATGAGGTCTCCTTGCTGTACCTTTCTAAGAGTATGTAACTTATAGGAGGAGAAAGGTAGAGCAGGGGTTGGGGCTGGCGGGACTTTGGTTCAGTTTCTGGTATGAACATCCTATGTGAACTCGGGCCCTTGGTCCACCCCAGGCCTCAGCTCCCATTCTGTGAAATGAGGTGAATAGCACTTACTTCGTGGTGATGTTGTAAGAATAAGTCCATTTTCATGGCTGAGAGGTGCTCGAAAATCAAGATCATGAGGGCATAACTTGTTTATAGACAGAGACTTCATGGCAGAAGGATCTGTGTGAACAAGTGTCCTTGGAGAGTTTAGAATTTATGATCATCTCCACAGAGTGGGAATCACAGCCTTTGTCAACCCTGTAAGTGAGGGGGTGGATGTTGTTCCATCTCTGCAACTCCTTCCATACAAATATCTCAACTGTCTTGTTACCAAAGCTCCACAGACTGAGAGGCACTGCTGTGGAATGCTAAACAATTGGGACACAAGGTGGCAAGTCACAGTATTTGATATTTCTTTTTGACAGGTGCTCTGTGCAGCCTTGGGCAATTAATTCATTAATGTTCCCCATCTCTAAATTGGGGATAATCATTCCTAATCATCTACTCCCAGGGGAACTTGTGATGATCAGTTAAGTAGTGACTATAAATAAGGTCTTGAACATAAAAGATTTTATCCATCCCCCATCAGTCAGTAAAGATCTTACCATTAAATGCAATGGCTGTTAGATCAGGTCTATAAAGTACTACTTACATGTGAAGTGTGTAGGTTTTATAATGGGCCTGCTTCCCCACTGGTCAATTATCATAAAACAAATCCAAGTTGTTTTTGTTCTATACTGACAGTTCTTGATTGCCCCCTACCAATAAGGTGAGAGTGAGAACTGGATATTAGACATGGAAGATATCTTAGATTGAGCCCTTTCCTGCAAACCTGCTAACAGTTAAGACAGAGCTATTAAGTTTCTGCATGTGCATAAGAAACAAGTGGTTGAGCTTTTAAAGAGAGAGAAAACATCCCAAACTGTGTCTGTGTGATGTACCTGTGTGTTTATACTGTAGTCATCACCAGGGCATCTAGATTGTGCTCCTTTAACTTCCTAAAGAACATGGAGTGGAAAGGAGAACTTCTTCCCTCCAGCCAGATTGCTAGAACTGCATTGCTATGGCCTAATCAGCCCCGATCTGATTTTCAGGCCTGAACCGCAGGCTCCCCCTGCTGGTCGTGAAGGCAAGGAATTGAAGAAGCTTGGGTTTTCCCAGCTTGTCTTGTTCTGTAGACCAGCTGTTCCCAAACTGACAGATTGTGCACCACCAATTTAAAACAAGACAACCTTAAGTACCACCAGCAAACTTTTCAGTTAAGCCTTAAGTACCGCCAGCAAATTTTTGTCATATAAAGTAATTATAAAGTAATCTGTTAATGCATATCACTGACAGGTTGTTTGTGTACCACTGGTGGTACCCATACCACAGATTGGGAACCACTGCTGTAGACACCACTGATAAATGGTGCTGTGGCTTTAAAACTCCTTTGTATACTGTCTGCAGGGAGCCTTCCCAGCTCGCCTCAAAAAGGTGTTCATCGTGGGAGCTCCTATGTGGTTCCGAGTCCCATACTCCATCATCAGCCTCCTGCTG
>NW_005842355.1:404524-411312 GCF_000455745.1 Alligator sinensis
TGAGTAGCACAAGGCACCTCAGCCTGGTCCAGACTTGGAAGGAATCCAGGCTCCAGACTGCTGGCACACATAAGAGAGCCCTAGGTCTGAGGAATTGCTTGTATCTGCGTGGAAGCAGGATCTTGCATGAGAGAGACGAGACCTCTTGGCTTTGCTGCTGCCTGTGCTGTAAGCCTTCTCGTAGCTTCTTAGCCACCATTCCAGTGAGGCCAGGTGGAGGGTTCTACATCTAGGAAGGCTGCAGGGCTGCCAGGGCAAAGGGGTGAATATAGCCTGGATGCAAATAGATGTCCCTCAGTTGCTGTCAGTAGAGTTGTGCCACTCCATCACGGAGGTGGACTTAGCCCAGGGGAGCTTAAAACGAACCAGCAGTTGAACTTTCAAAAGCATGAGCCCATGTGTACCCCAGTGCCCACATAACCCACATTCACCCATGTGCCAGTGGTCAGTGTGGCCCTCCATTATTCTGTCCATCAGCATGTTTCTTGCTGGCAAAGGTACTGGGGCTTGACTGGGCCTAAATCTTCAACCTAAATCTCTCCTTATTTCTGAATCTGTTTGTTTGATTGTAGTGCCCCTGGCTGGTGGTCAGGGCCTCATTGTGTTAGGTCCTGTACAGATTTTTTTTTTCCCCTAAAACAATGTCTGTCTGTGTGCGTGTATATGTACAGACGTGCATGCACACATATGTACACCTTCTAGCAAGCTTTTCTTCTCATACCTTAACTCACAAAACAAAACCCATAAATGTGTTACAATACATGCACTTGTGGACCCATGCAACTGCCCGCCAGCCTCCCTACCCAGATCACACTGTCCCTTAGTCCACACCCTGATTAAGGGGTTTAAAGTCTCCGTTCATTTTCTGTCACCATCTCTCCCATGGGAGGATCCGCTGCTGCTGTCCTTGTCGCTGTCCCCAAGTCAGATTGTCTCATCATCCTCTTCACTGTCATTGTCTGTTCCTCCTCTGGACAGGTCTTGGAAGAACCTGTGCCAGGTGTTCCTTTGCCAGGTGGAGCTGGCTGCATCCTCACTGTCCTCTGCTACCAATTTCCGGTAGTAGAACTGGAGTTTGCTCAGTCATTTTAATACAGTGTAGTACTTCGAGGTGCATGTGGCTGTACATCAGGAGGATCCTGGATTTCCACAGGGCACTCCTGACACACAACACAAACTAGTTGAAACCAGCTGATGGGCTTCCTTGGTGTTTAGTTAGGTGCCCATACAGCGCCACCCCTTTGGTCCACTGCCTGTCACTGCTTTGCAGAGCCCCTTTACCTTTTTCCACACCTCCTTGGTGAAGGAACAGAACCATAGGAAGTAGTCAATAGTCTCTGTGGCCCTTGGCAGATTGCCCTTGAGCATCTTGGTGTCCTGTACAGCTGCATGGGAGGAGCTTTCAGGCAATGCCTGTACCCTTTTGGCTATCCCACCTCTAATCTCTTCCTTTGATGTTATTGCTGGAAGCTGCAAATTAAAGGGAAAAGGAGTGAATGATTAATGTTAAACGGAAGTTAAGTGCTCTTTTCACAAGTGTGGGAGGGGCTCCTGTTTTTAAGGTCCCTGCCAAGCAAAGCACTTAAACCCATGCCTAATTTTAAGCATGTGAATAGTCTCATTGAAGTCAGTGAACACACCCACATGTTACTGCTCTGAAACTAAAAAGAGCTCTCAGGCAGCCTTAAATTAAGGGGCCCAGTCCTGACTTTGGGAGCAGCAGAGTGGCCTCAGTGTTATCCTGAACACACCAAATACGAAGTCTCAAGAGCCAGGTCCTGTGTATTCTTGCAAGGGTGGATTGTACCCCACACACCTTCTGTCTCTCTTAGGTCTTCCTCTAGTGCCTAATATCACTGTAGCCAGAAGGCAGAACAGGGAGCTGCATTCCTTCCAGTGGTTTGGGGCATTCATATAACATCATCAAAAGCTTTGTAAGGAATGCAGCATCCTGCTTTGGTTTACCAGAAAGGGTTGTGAATAGTGTCAGCTTGTTCAGCAGCTGGATCTTGGGCACTGGCCAATAAACTAATTTAAAAAAACCCTCATCTTCTGTTCACTTGCAATTTCTAGTCTTGCCTGAGAATTCTTTTAACCACTTAGAGTCTTAATCCATTTCTTATTTAGTGAATAATAAGGACAGTTTTGATTGCCCTGGAATCAGCAAACAGGATATCATAGTCAGGATATTGCATTCAAGCAGCTGTTCAGAGGAATGGAGGAACTTAAAGATTTACTATCTTTTCTAAATACAGCACCCAGAGTGTCATAGACTCTTTTAGATGGAGTTCAAATGTTGTAGGGCTGCTTTTCTGGAATATCCAGCAAAATTTTGGGGCTGTGACAAAGATGTTCTTAACTGCCTATGCAGGGGGTTGGACTTGATGATCTATTGAGGTCCCTTCCGACCCTAACATCTATGAATCTAACACCTAACATCTATGCACATAGAAAGGAGTCTTACCTAGGAACCTCGTAGTATCCTGACATCGCGGCTGGTGGAACCCTGCCTTTGTAGTTAAATGCTTCCCTTCACCTCCTATAATGAAGTGACTTTAATGTGTGACTCTGTGTAATCATACATGCCTCCCAGATCTGCCTGGGGGCTGGCATGAAGAGCATCCCCCTGAAGTGAGTCTTTTACTGGCTGTAAGTCTTCACTCTTGCAGAAAAGCTGTCTCTCTGGACAGCTTCAGCCCAATTTCTCTTCTCTGTTCAGGCAGAGGTAGGCAGACTCCCTCTTCTGGATTGTTTCAGAACAGCTCTGTTCAGTGGTAAAAACTGATTTCTAATCAAGGGAAGTAAAGGAGCTATTCAAAGGTGCTTTGAGGACATTTCCAGCCCCTGTAGTGGCTTCAAGAACTTCCAGGTGAGCTCAGACTAACACTGCTAACTACCACTCTTTCTTATAGCCAGGCAATATAAGACTCATCCCAGACAGGCACTGCTTCAAGCAAACCCCCATCTTTTTCCCTCCTGATGCATACAGGCTTTGCCCATGCCTCTCTCCCTTCACCTCCAGGTGCAGATGGTGAAGATGTCAGAGCTGAAGGAGCACCTACCCAGGGAGTGCCTCCCTGAATACCTGGGTGGATCCCTCAGGCTGGACCCTCTCAGCTGGAACTGTCGGTTCCTACCCCAGCAGAATGGCCACCCAGACCCTCTGGATGAGCTCATCTTAGTGCCGCTGGTTTCCCCCAAGGACAATGGCTCAGTGCATGTTCCAGGACCAAAGTCCGTGACTGTTCAGGAACTGATGGACCATGTGAACCGAAAGCAAAAACGGGGAATCTATGAGGAGTATGAGGACATCCGGCGTAGAAGCCCTGCAGGGACCTTCATCTGCTCCTTGTAAGTGTGAGGAGGAAGCATTTATGGTGCAGTTAGGCATGGGGATGGCTGTCTGGGAGCTCAGAGGCACCACTGGGTTCCTGTGGAAATCATCCCTTTGTCAAAGAGAAAGGGTCTGGCTCTTCCACTCTCCCCTGCTCTCCCAGCTTCCCTCGCCGCCTCATCCGAGTGGCATCTGCTCTGACCTTTTCCTTGCATGGAAAGCTGAGCAGTGATAGATGCAGAATGATGGAATGAGGTTAGAGAGGGGACTTCTGGGATCAGGATTTTCTCCTCATGTGTCCATGTCTGGGTGGCTTCGGAGGGACAAAACAAACCTGGTTGTCACTGGGCCAGCCTCTTCCTAGAGATCTTCTTTACCATTTGAAGTAGCGATTGAGAATAGGCAACCCCTCCACGTGGTAGGTTCAGTAAAGGTGTATCAAGGGTGGATAGTTCTCAATGTAGGCTGCCCTGTAGGGCCTAGACTGGCTTCACTAGTGGATTTTGGACTCTCAAAACCCTTTTGGTGCCATCCAAGAGCACATGGGAGGAGAAACTATCACAAGAAAACTAGCCGGAGATGAGAACTGGGTGCTACTTTGGCTTTAACCATGTTCTCAGGAGTATGGCCTTTCTCCGGGTGAGGAAAGCCCTGCCTATGATGACAGCAGAGCCCAAACTCAGAGCTGAAAATGTGACCTATAGCTGTGTGCAGCTGTGCTTACCATCTCTATTTTGGCTTGTCCTACCCATTCTCTGCCCCTACAGGGCTCCGTATAACCAGGAGAAGAATCGATATGGTGATGTGCCATGCCTGGACCAAACCCGAGTGAAGCTGACCAAGCAGTTCAGTCGCCCGGAGGTGAGCAGGCTGAGGCCACTTCCACTCAACTCTTCTGGGTTCCAAGTGGGTCCCTTCCCCTCCCCAGAGGGGTGGAATTCACATATTGAAACATGCCTGCATGGCCTACATGTAATTCCTGGCCCATAGCCCTGAAGGATCTGTCTTGTATGGCCCAACAGATTGTTCTGAAAGCTCTGCTGAGGGCTTTTGGTTGATAACCCCCTGGTTGAAGACCAGCCACCACCTGCCTCTGGCTTTTATGCACGGCCACAGTTCCACCTCAGGGTTTCATCTCTGGGACAGCACAGATGATGGAGGTTGTGATTCTCCAGAGAACAGGTGTTTGCAGAAGGCTGGCAAGTCCCTCCACTGGTACTACTCTTTCCTGGCCCTGGGGAACATTCCAGCTCTTAGCAAGAACATCTTTAGACGTTGCTCTATCTTTGTCACTAGGTCCCTTTGTCTCCTGCACTATGTGTAGAAGCTACGTGCAAAGCCTCATACCAGTGCAGTTGATGGAGCGGGGAAAAGCTTCTCAAGAGTTGGGACACACCTAATTCTTTGCTGGCCTGTGATATGTAGAAGTAGAGTCTCAAACCCACATCTCCTACATAGTGGTGATCTGCTCCATGGTAGACCACTAGGCAGGCTTGTCTTCACTGTGGTGCATTTGAAACTCTGGAATTAAGTGCAGTAATTGCTTGAACACCCCCTGAGGAAGCCACATTCCTGAAGAGCATGTAAGTTGGATAGGGTCAAGGGAACAAGGGATCCTGACAGCCCTGGCCATATTGAGCAGAGGTAGAAGTAAGATATGGCCCACACCTGGGACAGGGGAGGGGTCCACTCTGCTTCAGCACTCAAAAGAATTTAGCTGTTAAACCTTCAGAGCTGAGTCCTCATGCTGGTATAAATCAGCAGAGCTCCAGCGCGGTCACTGTGGTCACACAGATTTACATCAGCTTCAGGCCCAGCACTACATATCAGAGTCTTCTCAGAGAGCAACAGGGAACTTTTACTCTGAACAGTGGTCCCCAACAGACAGACAGCCTCACAAACGGTCAGTTTTCAGCAATAGGATGGCTGCCAGCCAGAAGTTTCCAAATTTTCCACTTACTTTCTCCCTGATGAGAGATGATTGCTGTTAGGGTGAGCCCTGAGAGTGCCTAGCCAAGCCCAATGCTCTGGGTTGCCTGTAAAAGGGGAAGTGCAAAGCTTGTTGAAACACAGTTTGGCTTTGAGGTCTCTGAACATGACCACAGCACTGGGGAGGGAGTGGGGCCTCAGAGTCACTACAGGGACATGGATTTTCAAACAAAAGAGCCAGAGTGAGCCCCCTTCCTCACTCACTGTTAGGACTGGTGTTTTGGGGATTGATTATATAATTGACCCCCGAATCATTGTGGGGGAAGCAGTGCCATAGGCACTACTTTGAAGTCTTCATCTGATGCAAGAGAAATGCAGAACGCTGAACTATGGTCCTTGCAGATAAAAGAATCTCCCATTTCCTTTGAGCTTCCAGTGTTTTCACTGGGAGGAAGGGAGTGAAGAGATCCTGTCCCCACCTGAAAAGCCTTCTGGGTTACTACAAGAGGTAGAGAGGATGCCATTTTCATGGAGAATCTTGGGGAGGGAAAGGGTTTGGGGCCTCTCTTCTGAATCCTTTCAGTCTTGACACATTCTGCTGAGTTACTCATCAGAGTCTCCTGGTGCTCAGCATAGCTGGATTTTGGATCCATCCCATTTTGTCCTGTCTCTGTTACTGTGTTGTCTCTCTGCTTGTGCTCAGTGGTCAGCTAGCTCTCCATTTCCCCTCCATGCCTTCCCCATGTACCTCAGTGATTTCTCTGTGGGAGTAGCACTTGCCTGAATTGAAGCTAACCTGGTGGGAGTTGGTGTTGGTCCCCTGGCATTGCTGTACTGAGTGAACATGACCTGTGTTTTATCAGTAAGGTTGCTGGATAGCTGACAGCTGTTCAGTGGCTCAGAGCTGTGCTCTGTGTCAAAGCTTTGTGTGTTTGTGGGTGTGTGTCTTTTTTTTGTTTTGTTTTTTTTTAAATACTGCTGCACACCTGAGCTGTCTCCAGTACCTAGGTCAGTGGTAGCAAATGGAGTTTGGAGATCAGGGGAATCCATAGTACCAAGCCATCATCAAGTCCTATCTCATGGCTTTGTCTTTGTGGTTGCTTACTGCAGGGTTGATAACCACTTTCCCCTACACTGGGACACGAATTCTCCGGTTTGCTCTGCTTCACAGGGGTAACATTTGTATGCACTTTTCTCTCACCAGCTGACAGACTACATCAATGCTAGCTTTATGGATGGCTACAAGCAAAGGAATGCTTACATTGGTACTCAAGGTAGGAGCCTGCTGTTTCAAATGAGGAAGTGCGGGGCCAGTATTCCCCTTTTCAAATGCAGTGCCTTTCACACTCCCTAATGCCATTGGGTTGGGGCTAGTCTATACTCAGAGGATTCCTGTGGTGAATGATTTATTAACTTGTCCCTGAGAGGGCTGGAGTGCCCCTGGCAAGCAGCTAAAAGAAGAGGGGCTGGAGATGTGGTATGGTTGAGTTAGCATGTTGTGTCATAAGTTATCTTGGTGCATGGC
>NW_005842355.1:411343-426374 GCF_000455745.1 Alligator sinensis
GAAGGGCCACACAGAAGTGGGCAGAAGTTGAACATACAGAAAAAGCTCAGTGAGAAGTCCCTTGATGTGAATGGAGAAATGCCCACTGATTTTTTGGATAAGATGAGGTTCTTCCTAGTCAGGGAAGCAGTGGAATTGCTTTGGATGAATCACTGTGCCTCTCTGCTTTAATCAGGGATGGCCCTGCCTTGAGCAGGGGGCTGGATTGGTGACCTTGTGAGGTCCCTTTCCAGTCCTACTTTTCTGTGACCCTGTGGGGCTATTTGTTCCTTGTCTCTACAGTTCCCTGACTATCTCCTTACAACTGGGTGCTACGTGGGTGAACTCGTTAATGTATGTACAGCTTTTGGGTGCTATGTGACTTCCATAGAATGGAGGAGCATCACGGCCCAGCAGTGACCAAACATCCCCACTTGCTTGTTCCAGGCCCAGAGGGCTAGGGCAGAGTCCTGAAGCAAGAAGGAATGGGAAGGACCCTGGGGCTGGAGGACATGCAGCTTGGCAGGAAGTCAGAGACTGATCTCAGCAACAATGTTAAAAAATATTGAACAGCTGCTGTTCCTGCTCAAGCCAGTGGGAGTCAGGGGTGCTCAGCGCTTGTGGAAAGCAAGCATTCTTGGGCTGTGCCATCAGGGAATGGTACTGTATTTGAAATGCAGCCTTCCATTAAACATGGCAAATATTTCCCTCCTCCTTTTAGGCACAAGAGTGCATGGCAACTTAACTTTTTATCCAGTATCCTGGGGCTGTTTGGAAACAAGCATCTTGGCTAAGGCAGGTGCTTTCTCCAGTGACTGATAACTACAGGCTCCCTCTTCATGGCACCACCTACCTTGTTTCTTCAAAGGGTGTGTGCTCAACTGCGTTGTGTTCTCTGTGGGTTGTAGAGTATCATCATGCATTTCCAGTATGTTTCCAAGGCTGCTCATCCAATTCGGAGAGAGACACTCTGGTATCTCAAGGAGGGGAGCAGCCCAGGGGGATCTTCTGAGGAAGTTTTAAGTAGGCATCTCCCTGACTTTCCATCAGTAGGAACTTGCTGGGGCTTTAGTCATTCCAAAGTGAGACTGGAAGGAATATTCTGGTTGCATTTGATTCATCCATGCCTTGTCCTGTGCTCAGACATTTTGAAAACATGTAACTTTTCCATGTCACCAAAATATGGCAGTGCCACTAAGGGAGACGTATCTTAGGCAGGTCTCCCTAAGATGGGTACATCCACTTTTTCTCTCAAGACGTGTGTTTCAACTTGTCAGCTGTTCAGCAAGACCAAAAAAATGCACTTCAGAGATGGCAGACATGTTAACAGCTGGCTGGAAACTTGTCAGCCATTTTAAACCCTTAGCTTGTATCCCATTTGGCCTTTGAGGTGTAAGTGTAGCATTTACTGTGGGTCTTACCTCCTCACTTCCCCCATAGTCCAGCTGCATTCTGCATCTGTGTTACTGGGCCCTCTGGCTAGTCAGAGTAACTGCCATGTGGTTGGGAGAAGGGAAGCAATATCACCATCTACCCACTAATGAACCATCTCTCAGTGCTGGGCAATGGTATATCCTAGAGCCGGGGTTCTCAAAGTTTTTATGCCGCGGCCCGGCAAACCACAGCCCAGCAGCCACAGCTGACCATGGCTGGAATTTCCAGCCGGCAGACAGACAAAGCTACCCCCACCCACAGGCAGGGGGGTGGGCCAAACCCTGCGCTGCCACAGACCCTGCAGAAGGAGACGCGGCCTCTCTACCAGGCTCTGGGGGACTGCAGTTCGCTGTTCCATGCTCTCTTCTGGTCCGGCAGCTGACTGTGCTGCAGACCAGCAGCTGACCCACTGCAGCCCAGGGATTGAGAACCCCTGTCCTAGAGCATTTTGTGTGCGCACTTGGAGCTAAAGCCTTTGTAAGCTCCAGGTAGCATTTTGAGGCCAACAGCTGGATGGAGCAATACTAGGTTTGTAATTGCCACCACACATCCATGTTGCCCAATGGAAAGTATTGGAATCAACTTGGAATCTTCTGCCAAGGCAGGTGGAGAGCATCGGGGCAGTAATCTAGGTAAACAGCGTCCCAGATCACCTGCACCAGCAGGATATTGGATGGGATTTCTCTGAAGTCACTGGCCCCTCCTGCCTGTGTCCTTATACGTGTGTTCTGTCGCTTCAGGACCCCTGGAAAACACCTATTGCGACTTCTGGCGCATGGTTTGGGAGCAAAATGTTCTGGTGATTGTCATGACAACCAGGTGAGTGTGCATTCGGCTCAGTTACTCTCTTGGTTGAGATACAGAACTGAGGTTTTGTGGATGCTTTAAATCCCATGTTGCTGTGTTACAAAACACGTTACTGCTGTTGTGCAGGCTAAAGTTCAGCTGAGGTAACCACGTTTGGTTTTATTAAATTCCACCTCTTGTGGTTTTAATTCACAACACTAGATGTGACACTATCATTTTCTTCATTTTCTGCCCTAGCTTGTTTTGTAGTGGTGGCATGCACTGTTGAAGCAGCCATCCCATTCTACCTCAGACGTGGTTGCATTTTGAGGATGGCCGTAATTCTTGTATGTATTGTATGAATGCAAAAAAGCAAAACAAACTGTGTGTCTGCACTGGGAGGCTTGTAAGGTACTTGGGATCCTATTTCCCACTTCCAAAATAGGCTTCTTTAACCTTGGGCTTAACCCAAGTGGCTTAACTTCCATGCCTGTTTCCCCATCTGTAAAATTGGCCACCCACTACTGGAAGATGCTTTGAGTTGCCTAATAATCTAACATAGCAGTCTCTTCAGTCCATGAGCTCACCATGCCCTCCTTGCCCACCCCGCCGCAGTCCTGGTGCAGGGGAAGATGCCCTCTCTTTGGCTCTCTCATTTCCTTCCTTTTCTACTAATAACTGGGGTATGCATGCAGCATAGCACCTTCCTTCTGAGTGCAGATTCAAGGTGTGTGCTCGGCTCTGTGTTTATGGTCCAGCTCCCATAGAAGCCAGTAGGTGACAAGGCTGGGATGGAATGATCTACTTCTCTCCCTCTGTGAGGAGCAGAGGAAGAACCTCTTGCCCCCTTCTCCTCTCTCTATCTGGTGTATTACAGGCTGGAGGAGGGAAACAGGAAGAAGTGTGGCCAATATTGGCCCCTGGAGAAAGACTTCCGAGTGTGCTATGGGACTCTCACTGTCACCAACCTTGGGGTAGAAAACCTGAATCATTACAAGAAAACCGTTCTGGAAATCTATAATACCGAGGTAACTATCCACCCCAGTCCTGCGGTGGAAAAAGTGAGCAGGGCAATATTCCTGTGCTGCCTATGACTTCAGCGTAGGAAGAAATAGCTAGGTTGCCATCTTCCCAGTGGCATGGAGCTAGGAATGGGCAGGCAGAGTGTCCTCATTGCCACATGTAAAGCGTGGCTTGGATCAGTGAATCCCAGGTGTGTTGCCTGGTGTAGCAGGAGAGAGAGATTCTCATTTCTGCAGAAGAGGAAGGCAGATGGCGTGGGTTGGCATCTACCAGGACATCTGGGTTTGAATCCATGCTGAAGCAACTACAGTAGCCTGGAGAAGCAATATGTCTGGGCTGTCAGTGGAGTGGAGGCTACCATGTGACTACATGGTATTTATTAGTGGCTTCCTAATCACTAGGAAGGGGAAGACCTGTGGGAGCACTGTGTGTGACAGGAGAAACAAAGGGAGGGAAGTGTTGGTGGTAGAAGGAAGGGGTGGGAGCGTAGAGAAATGAAGGAGACCCTGGTAGGCTGGGATAGAGCTGGCTGGGGGTGGGTCCATGCTGGTGTGCTTGCATGGACTGTCTGGTGCCTGGGGACACAAAAGCGGGAGTGTGGAGTTCCTCCATGACGGAGTCTCCCCCGGGGACAGAGGTGGAACAGGCCTGTCAGCTGGAAGCACTGACAGTGAAGCTTTCTCACACAGAACAGAGAGCGGCGCCTGGTGTCTCATTTCCAGTACTTGAGTTGGCCGGACTATGGCGTCCCCTCATCAGCTGCCACTCTCATCGACTTCCTGGGAGCTGTGAAGCAGCAGCAGAGGGTTGCAGTCAGTGCCCTGGGGCCACGTTTCAAAGGTCACCCAGGAGGACCACCAATAGTGGTCCACTGCAGTGCTGGCATTGGCCGTACAGGTAATTGTCTCTGATTCTGGAAACAAACTGATTGTGTGTGTGTGTGTGGGGGTAGGGGGGCGGGTTCCACCTAAATGAGGGGAGTGGAGGTGCATGCTGCTGTTGTCCCAGGGGACCCCAAGGAAGTGTCTCAGATCCAAGTGTCTCAGTTCCTCCCATACTCTCTGTGGAGGCTCTCCAGACCCCCCACCAGGAATCCTTGCATCCCCTGCCCCGTTCTCTTTGAGATCCACCTTGGTTCCTGTCCATGGGGTTGCTTGTACTCTGAGTCTGATTGTGATTCCCTCCAGGCATGGTCAGACCTGATTCTTAAGGAGCCAGGAGGAATCATGGCCAAGGATATGAGGTTACTTTTCTCCCTGAGGAAGCCATGGTCCTGTACCCATCCCAAGTGCTGGGATTCAGAGAGCAGAGTTAGGAGCTGAACCTGGATCATTTAAGGCAAGGCAGCACTACTGTTGTGGTCCTGATGTACACATTAACCCCCTATCTGGGGACGCTCCTGGGATGTGGCTCCTGGGCAGGTTGATGCAGTGTAGATGATGGTCGTATACATCGTCCCAGAGCCTTATGTCCCCACCTGTCCTCCAAGGACAAATTCCTCCTCCTTGCAGGAACTCTGGGCTAATGGGTGGAAGACAAGCAGGAAGTCTCCTCAGTGGTGCAGATGTTTTTAAGGCACCTAGGCTTGACTGTCACTGGAAGCCCAGAAGTCCTGTGGTGCAGTGCCCTGGGGTGGTAGCCATTCCTGATAATGCATGGGAGACATTTGGCTGGAATAGCTGGTTGTTTCCACCCCCAGGTACGTTCTGCGCACTGGACATCTGCCTCTCGCAGCTCCAGGACGTGGGCACACTGAACGTACACCAGACAGTGATGCGGATGAGAACGCAAAGAGCCTTCAGCATCCAGACCCCTGAGCAGTACTATTTCTGCTACACGTCCATCATCGAGCATGCTCAGCGCGAGGGTCTGCTGCCCTCCAACCACACGCGAACAGGCCAGGAGAAGAGCTAATCGGGACAAGGGGCCCCCACCCCTGATGGCAAGGACTGGCTCTGTCAATCACGATCAGCCCACCTTCCTCATGACTAGTCCAAATTCAGCGGAGCCTTTGGGTTGCAACCATCAGTGATGCTGAGACAGACTCCTTTGTTGTAAGGCTCCCGTTGTTGACCTTTCTTTGGCTAGCTGGTTATAACCCGTCTCAGAGTAGCCACTGACTAGCAGCTCATGTTTCTAAAGTTTAGCACCTGCCATTGAACTGTGCCTTATTAAAACCAAATCGTGGCTGCCACTTGCCAGGGGTAACTAGAGAGGAGTGGGAAGAAGATTTACTTCTCACCTTGGTGTCTTTATTTTTTTTCCATGGGACCACCTGAAATGCCCATAGAGAGGGCTTGACTTGAATATCCATCCTAGAAACCATTTCCAGTACCACCCTTGCCTAGGGTTTAGAAAAGGCATGTACTTCAGTCTTACCTGCCACTAAGCGTGAGTGTCTGTATGTATGTATGTGTGTATATAATATAACCTTGATGTGTTCGGGTCTATCCTACATACGTATTATATAGATACATATATATGAGCGCGCCTGTCTTTAGCAGCTCACAGGGCTCAGTCTTGTAATGTTGTCTCACTGCTGTGATCTCGAGTGACGAGTGATAGCCTTGCAGTGGTAACAGTGCAACGATGTTACTGGCTCTTTCCTTTCCTTTCACTCCTTGGACACAACTTTAGGGATGCAGGCACTCGCCAGGAACCATGCACACTGGTGTACAGAGCAGGGTGCATATCATACCAGCATGTTCTTGTTGGACTGGTGCTGTGCAGGGAATTAGCACTCCTGTGAGCTGGTGAGATGCTGCCAGGGCCACATGGCACATCCTTCTTCCCAGAGGCTCTTAGGGATTGCTTAACATGACCTGTCTTGCTATTGTGTAACTGCTCTCTCTTCCCCTTGCCTGTCTTGCTTTGGTTCAGAGGGGTGGGCCAGTTTTCCCAGGAGCAGGGCATTGCAGATTTCCCCGTGACAAAAGGATGTTGCTGCCCTGGGACAGGCTCCCCCCTGCTTCCAGGGAGGCCAGTTGGTACGAAGTGCTGCAGGGCAGAGGGTGCAAGCTGCTGTCAGAACTACCGGGCTTTCCTTGATGGCAGTAATATTCTGTAGTTGGAGTTTGTGCTTTTCTAGAGTCCCACCCGTCTTGGCCATACTTCACCGGGGCGAGTGGTGGCAGCTCCTAGCGCCAAGCAAAAGCCAAAACCATCTGAAGGTAGGGAAATCAGAAACCTCAGAGTAGCTGGTGTCCCCTTCCTCCACACAGCACCCAGTCTGTCAGGGATCAGTGCTGAGCCCATGTCCCACCCCAGCCTTCTTAAGGTGCTGTTGGGATCTCTATCTATCATGCCCCCCTCTTCCCCGCCCCAGGAGGTGAGGCTGGCAGCTGAGTGGACCTCAGTAATTTTATACTGTAATGAGCTCTTTGAATGTGTATATTCTTATTTTTACAATCTTTTTTTGTTTTGTTTTGGGGTTTTTTTTGGTTTTGTATTTAACATGAACTTGATCAGAGCCAGAAATAACTATAAATGTTCCTATTTGCTCTTGTATGGTGATGCAGTTTTTGTATTGACATATAAATACACCTACAGATGACCAGTGCTCTTAGCTTCATTGAAGTAGCAGTTTGGGAACAGAGGGAGGAGGTTGAGAAGGGGACTGTGGACGACAACAGGAGGAGGAGGAGGAGGGGGGTTAACATCATGGGCCCAGTGCCCCCATTTAGACCAAATACTGGCTTCGTCTCCAGTAGGCAATGATGTAATTGGGAGTCATAGATTCATAGATGTTAGGGTCGGAAGGGACCTTAATAGATCATCAAGTCTGACCCCCTGCGTAGGCAGGAAAGAGTGCTGGGTTCAGATGACTCCAGCCAGATGTGATGTCTAGTCTAAATCTGCTCTCTGCTAGCTTGTGGCCATTATTTCTTGTAACCCCCAGGGGCACCTTGGTGAGTAAAGCCTCACCAATTCCCTTCTGTGCCCCCGTGATGAACTTATAGGCAGCCACAAGGTCGCCTCTCAACCTTCTCTTGCGGAGGCTGAAGAGGTCCAGGTGCCCTAGTCTCTTCTTATAGGGCTTGGCCTGCAAGCCCTTAACCATATGAGTGGCCCTTCTCTGGACCCTCTCCAGGTTATCCACATCCCTCTTGAAGTGCGGTGCCAAAATTGCACGCAGTACTCCAACTGTGGTCTGACCAGTGCCCGATAGAGGGGAAGTATCACCTCCTTGGTTCTGTTTGTCATGCATCTGCTGATGCATGATAGTGCCATTAGCTTTTCTGATGGCTTCATCACACTGACGACTCATGTTCATCTTGGAGTCCGCTAGGACTCCAAGATCCCTTTCCGCTTCTGAGCCTCCAAGCAGATCATTTCCTAGGCAGTAGGTATGCTTTCCATTAGTTCAGTGGAGGCAGGATCAGACTCTCAGGGGGTGCCAGCTTAGATGTTGGAGAGCTTTGGTGAGAGAAGAGCTTCTCATTAGGCCTCAAACTGAATGCAAGCACTTCATGCATGGCTGTTCTGATGTCAGTGAAGGAAATGCAGGTAGCTCTTGTTGGTTAGAAGTGCATTCATTATGCATTGTTAGACTCTGCTTCTTGTGTGTGCAGTACTTGTGTGGATGATCCCTTGTAAGGCCCATGAGTTGGGGCTACTGCCAACAAGAAACAATCCCAGTTAAATGAGTCTCCCCTCCCAAGTCCTGAATTCTCTTTGCACTAAGCAACCTTCCCTGAAGCAGCGGGTACAGACAGTCCACCTGGGAGCAGAGGGTGGGCTTTGTGTTTCAAGAAAGTTAGTGCTCCTTCCAGTAATCAGTCAGTTAAATTCTAGCACATCTATCTCCCCCCCCCCCCAAGAGTTTCAGGCAAGGCCCATTGTCATCTTCAAGCTTTGGATAGAGGATGGCTGGCAAAAATAATCTGTGCGTCTTGTGAAGGTTAAGTTTGCCGACTCACCGTGTAATTTAATACAAAAGCCTCAATTATGTGATTAATTACAGATCGCTTCACATGCTAAATACCAGCATGTGGCAGGATTTAAATTTGATAGAGTACATTGGGGGGATCCTGGGCACTTGTTATTTAAATTGAGCTAGCGCCAGTAAAGGACTTTGGGAACAAAATGTTAGGTGCCGAGGTATCCAGCCCCCATGATGGAATCGTTAACCCTGTGTTGAGTGCCCCAGCTCCCTGCGTGCTGGCTGGGAAAGAGAAGTACCATAGAACAGAACCTCGGATAGTCAGTGGGCCACTGCCTGGTAACAGGAAATACTGAGGATGGCAGGGGGAGGTGCACACACCCAGCCATCTCCACAGCTTACGTGCCCAGCTCAGGGCTGCAGAGAAGTACCTCTGTCCACTTGGGAATCCTGGACTGTCCTGAAGCCAGGCACCTGTGCCTGTTCTTCCAGTGAACCAAGCAGGGCTCCATCTTTAAAGCACAAGTAAAGAAGTTGGGGATGGCGCTGCCCTCCTTCTTCCAAAAATAGCCTACTGGTTACAGCAGCTGCCCAGGAAGTGGGAGACTCATTTCAAGTTCCCTGAGGAGATACAGACCTTCATCTCTCATCACCTAGCAGGCTAGAGGCTGTTCTACAGCAGGCCCCTCTCCACCTGTCCTGCTGATACTGTGCTGCTGTGCAGGCAGGAAATCAAGATGCCTTGGTCAGAGAGAGCAAACAAGGGGGGCGAGGGCATGGCCCTGTGGTTTGTGGTGAATGTACTAGGGTGGGATGAGAGGGTAACTCCCTAGGGTCCACTCCCTGAACCATTTCTTTGTTTATATCTGAGTAAGTGGCAGCTGCCACTGCATTTTGTGAGGATCTCGGTCCTTTTGGGGTGTGGAGGGCGTATGCTGAAAATGTCTGCTGGTGTGATGCCATCAGGAGGATTAGGAAGAAGGAGATCTATCTGGATCCTGATTAGGCTTAGGTGTGTACTGGAGACCAAGCTGCTCTGTTCTGACAAGACTGGGGCAGTTCTGGACAGAGGCACAGTCTTACTGTCAGTAAGAGCTGTAGCTTCAGAGTTGGTAGCAGATGAGCTGGGATGTCAGAGGGGACACACTCAGATTTAAGTGCCCGCTTTACTGCCAGATTCCCTTCTATGGATCTGGCCTTTTATTAGTATCTGGAGGTCCCTACCCAAACTGGAATTTTATTGTCTTGGGTCCTGTCCAGAGTGCCCTGGAGAGCTCACAGCCTAAAGATAAAATGGATGGGAATGGACCGAGGCACAGAAAAGAGAGGTGCCAGGGTCAGATCTTCAACCCCCCCCCATCTCCCTAGATCTGTGAACTGGCCCCTCTTTTTTTTTTTTAAACTCTCCATGTCATTTCCATGCACACATTCCCTCCTTGATGACCACCCAGGAGGTAAGTTCTCATACCTGTCATGTGAGAGCTCATCCACATATTTTTGCTCAGATTATAATGAAAATAACTGGACAGGACTGATGACACCAGCTCTCCTCGGTGCAAGTGTGCTTCTGTATGCACACAGATACAAATGCACAAAGATGTATTAATGCTGTACTCACTTGCATTGGGAAGTGTCAGCCATGTCCCTTCAACCACTGAGTTCAGTGTCTGCTATAACCATTCTGCTTGATATTTGTTATTGCTTTTACTAACCTTATTTAAATGTAGGGGTAGTTACATGTATAAGTAAAGTATGTATATTTTAATTCTCCCCACCCCACTTGTGAAGGTACTACAGACACTGAGAATTCCCTTCACCAGCTTGTTGCCTCTCTAAGGTGTCCAACACCTGCTGTTTGCAAATCTTGGTTCCTTTCCCCAATCCTGATCTGTATAAAAAAGAACAAGGTGAATGTTAGGTGCTCAGACCCTGCAGAGAGATGTAGTGTTATTCTGCAGCCCAATAGCCAGACAAGGTGGATCTCATTAGATTCAGCACAGCACAGTCCAAGTGTTGGCAGCATCCTAGAGGCAGAGCGAACAAGGGGCAGGGACAGGGAAGAATGGGAAGGAATAAGTCCAAACAGTAACCAGCCTCAGGGACACTCAGTCTTGGGCTTGTGTCTGTCCCTTGGTTATACCAATACAGGCCAAGGCAGTAATGCTGGGGTACTATCCAGTGCATGCTGTCAGGAGTCACTAATCAAAGACATTAGCAACTACAAAATCCATCCCAGAGATCAGGGCCCTGTTGGGTCTGTACTATGTGTAATGCATGGAGATGGACAGCACTTGTCTTGATGAGCCAGTAAGATGAGACAAATGATCACCCGAGTCCCAGGCTAGCATCCTATCTATTAGGCCTCACAACTTCCCTTGGGAAAGCTGTTAGTAATTAAAAAAAAAAAAAAAAATGTACCTTAAGTGAAATCTTGGCCCTGCTGTTCAATGGGAGTTTTGCTACTGAAGTGCTTGGAGCCGAGTCAAAACAAGAAACTTTTAAGCCCATTTTTCCTTGCTGTGGTTGGTGCCACCCTCCCCAGGTGTGATCAGAAAGGAAAGGGAGAACTCTCACTTCAGACTGACTGACCAAGACAAAGTCCAGTTCGTAAATACAGCATGAGTCTTGAGATCCTCTTGAATGAAGAAGGTGGAAGCAAATGGTAGGGAAAGCTTCACAGTTTTAAGGGTATGGACAGGTGATTGATTACTTAGCCTAGTAGCACTTATATCTGTTTTGTATGGCAGTGTCCACTGCACTGGCTGTTACCTCAGAGCAGCTGTATGCAGTAGGCCTCACCGCTAGGTGGTGGTAAAGCCGATCAGATCGTATTCGCGTTCAGTGAAAAGTTGTCTCAAGATGGACACAGACACTTAACTTGGTATAACTCTCCTGCTTCCCAGCCCTGGACCCAGTAGCATAACTAAGGTGTGTGAGCAAGCACTGACTTGTGGGCGGAGTGGGGATGACAAAAATAGCTTCCACCTTCTTAATTCAACATGCAACCACTGTCCTCTGTTGCTGTGGCCCAGGGCCCAGAACTGCCCAGCTATGCCTTTGCCTGGATGCTACATTGCTGTTAATACAGTATTGGGTCCCAGTGCCCTATCAGTAGCTCTGTTATGGCTGTGCCTCCTACTAACAAGGTGCACCAATAAACTCTCATGCATGCCAGTGCCTCTCTCCATATGAATAGTCCTACTAAGCTAAAACAGGACTACTCCCATGTGGAATGATGCATTTGTAGGGCTGCAGGGTGGAGTGAGTCAGAAGTTTATGTACAGGAAAAGCATCCTGCTCAAGAGTTAGGCAAGGGTAGCCATGTTATCCTACTACACATGGATGAGCCGCACCAAAGTGGCTAGCGAGTGTCATCTGTACAGTCAGAGTTTTGTACAGGAAACGTACCATGGTGAGAGAAATATGCAAAGCCTGCAGGAAACTGACCACAGCCTGCTAGTTGAGACTTGGTGCCTGTACGTTCTTGTCAACCAATTCTTCTCACCCAAAGATGAAAATGGAAACATAACTGAAAAACCAACCCAGAGGAGGCTATGTCAATCTATGAATCACTGGCACAGAATAGATCCATTTCTAAAGAGATGTCCTACTTTGCTTAGGAAGAGGGATACGCAAGACTCAAACTGGGCCTGATTCTTCTATTTCCAAAAAAAAAAAAAGACTAAAATGCTTGCGTTCACTGTAGAAGAATTTGAATGGCCAAGTCACAATGTACTACAGAGGCATGTGTGCTTTGCTTTTTCCCAAGTTTCACAATGCAGGAACAAGGGGACATTCAACAAAATTGAAAGATGCCAAATTCAAGTCTGCTCAAAGGAAAGTTGCTCACTTCAGCATGTGATTAAACTGTGGAACTCACTGCCACAGGGTGTTATTGAGACCAAGAATTTAATAGTGTTTTACAAGGGAGAGGTTTTTTATATGGATTGCAAGAATATCCATGGACATAATTAACAATGACAACAATTTTGGGACAGAAACTTAAAACTTCTGCTTTAGGGATCAAGCCAACATCTAGCTATCTGCAATCAGTGAGAGACTGAACATAGGATATCCTACCTTCATCTCTGCCAGCTCTAGGATTCTCATGCTTTCCTATGAAACACCAGGTGCTGGTCATGGTCTGAGGCAGGAAACTGCTTCCATCAGACCCCAAGTCTGAGTCAGTCTGATAATTCCTATTACTAGAGGGTGACAAACAGATGCTGCATTTGTCCTGGGAGAAACCATACTTTAAACTCCCAATGTGAACTGATCATATTCCAGGCTGATACTTTAACCCAGATAGGCACCTCTATTGTGAACTATAAGTGTACAGATTTAAAATAAACGAAATAGATCAAGCTAAGTGGACCAGATTATTTATATGAATCCCCCTGGGTGTGGACAGATGCAACCTTAAGCAGTTTTAAAAGGGGGAAGAAGGTGAGAGTCCACTCAGGAGCATCCCTCAGCTGATCCAGTCTAAACATTTTGTCTGTGTGCTTCTAACCCTGAATGAAATGGGTGGAACATTATTTGCATTCAGCCTTCACTTGTCATGGGATAGAGCGGACAGATGACTTAATTCATGCACATCGGCTGTAAAGCATTATAATTTTAAAGTGCTTTTAACGTTATGTCACTCAGGCCTCCTCACTTAGATTTGATTGCATACCAGTAGGAAAGAAAAGAATTCTTCACACACATGTTAAATGAAACTGGGAAATTTATTTTTCTCTCTCTCAGATGTAAAAAACCTTACCCCTCCCTATCTTCACATTTTTTCCTTAAAAGCATTGGCCCTTTAAATTATGCTCACTCTTACATAGCATTTGTCCATTCATGTCAAAGCACTTTGCAAAGTGGGTCAGCCCCAATTTGATTCCATTTTTACCTGTGGGGAGACTAAGGAAAGCACTGCAGTGATGAAGGTTGAATCTGAAAGGGTCATCATCAACTTCCACTTCTTTAAGGTATACTTTGGGTTTCACATATGCCTACTGCTACAGTCACAGGTGCTGTGTGTGTCATTTTTGCAAATGCTACATGTTTCCAAGCTGGCCTTTAAAGAGACTGGGGAGAGCAACAGGGGGAGTTTGCCCAGGGAACAGTCACTGATTGAGAGGAATGACATATGTAGGGGGGAAAGGATGTTTCCTGTAGGAAAGTAGCCCATGTGGGTATATAGGTGTTTGGATTAAAACTTTTCACCTCAAGGAAAGAAACGGGCCTGTAGGATAGTGTACGAGGCCCTGACTTTCTGATACGCACAAGCATGTCACTCATGTTTGATTTATCCTTGTGCCAGACATGTTGTAAATTGGGTTTGAGCATTTGCACTGATAGGTGCAAATCGGTGTGTACCTTGGGTGTGACACATGTTCAAAAGTACTTGTGCATGTTTGCATACATGCTTCTGAACATATAGGTGGTTTTCTACCTTTTTACATAGAAGCACGGTTCCCAAGAATGCCTGCAGGAGCTTCGCAAGCTATAGGAGCTATGGGCAGAATAAGACCACTTGAAGAGGGTACTGCTGGGGGGACTCTGAGCCAAGGGACTATGGAGACCTATCAGTTCTCATCCCACTGATCGTGAAGCTCAAGTGTTCTTGAGTGCCAGTGAGTTGTGTGTGGCTCTGGGTGGGGTGTTGATACCACAAAGCTTTAGGTATTGTGGTGGTTTCACAGGAATGACTGGCTGTCAATGGCTTGACCAGGGATCACTACAAACCTAATCCTCAGTCAGCAACAACCCCATGTGCTGCAGGGAAGATGGAGAGGAGCTAGGCACCAAGGCCCTGGCAGGGGAAAAAATCCCTTCTTCCCTTCAGTTCATTTCAAGAATGTGTAACCTGGACTGTCCGAGAGCTTTCTCCTGCACATCATTGTTCCATGGGCAGCCCATCAAAGCCTGCTCCTCTCCTCTGAGCCCCAGCCAGTGGGTGCTGGGGTATGGCTCATTCCAGCTGCTATGTGTGGAGCTCTGCCGTGGCTATTTCTCTCCAGGGGATGTCAGTGAACATGGAAATTGTCTGTGTCTCTGCTCCCCATCTAATGGATCCCTCTTGCCAGTTGGAAGAATCTGAGCAAAATGGGGAGAAAGACATTGAGTTTTTCTGTTGCAAACTGTTCTTTTTAACAAGGTCAGAAGGGAGCTCAGCAGAACAGCTTGTACAGCCATTAGAAACAGGTGGGACAGCTGGTTCCAGAGTAGGACTCGCCCTCCTGTACTATTCATGTCCCTGAGAGCAGCTGCACGCCCTTTCTCTAGCTGGCCACAGCCCTTTCTAGCAGTCCACACCCTCTTAGGCAGTAATGTGCCAGTCACTACTCCCTCTTCCAGGAACCAGCCCTGTTGCTAGTGAGATGGAAATGCTCCCAGCATCCTTTGCTTCCCATAAGTGGCCCTGGTGGTAGAAGGCAGAATCTGAGCAGCTCCTGATTGTGACACCAGAGGTAACTCAGCACTTACTGTGCGGATGACTCATGAGTTAGTTGACTACCAATGCAGCAGGAAGTTTGGGCTTTCCTGGCCCTCAGACAAGATGGTTGGAAGAAATACTTCTCCATCCACCAGCTGCAGGATGGGTGCTGCTGAATGCTGCGTAGGCAGGCTGCCTGGGGGACTGGCTGGCTCTCAAAAGGGGCAGCGGGAAATCCATGAGGGTCTGTTCTTCTCCACATGGCAGTGGACAAACCCTCATGAACAGGGATCCTGGCTTTCTCTGATTTTAAAAAAATACGCTATTTTCAGTTAAAGGTAACCCCAAATACACATTTTTCTGGGATTTAAACGAAACGTCACTAATATATCGATACTAGCAAATTGCCCATCAAGAATGATGGGAGGGGCAGGCAGGGAAGGAGCCCTGCATCTGGCCCTGTGCCCCCCACCCCCACTGCTCCATGTCTCCCCCCACGA
>NW_005842355.1:426405-430820 GCF_000455745.1 Alligator sinensis
GTCCAGCCCTACTACCCACCCCCACCATTTCGAGTCCGACCCCCAACATCCCCCTTCCTCCTCCCTCCCTGTCTGCTGCCTCCCCCTCCCTGCCAGGTGGCAGGGGGGGTGGCACTGCTACCATGATCCCTCCCTTTGTCATCAGGCAGGGAGACAGAGAGAAGCCCCACTGTTTGGGTGGCCAGGGCATGTTCACTGCTGCCACAAACTTCCCCGGCAGCAGAGCAAAGTTTGGGGCCATGCAGCCTAGGCCTGTAAAGCTAATTTCTGCCCACCCTTTCAGCGGCACTTGTACTGTTGGCCAAAAGCATTACAAACAGACAGACACACAGACAGGTAGACTAAGCCCTTATATATATGTAGCGGTGTTTCATTTTAATCATGGAAAAATGTGGATTTGGGGTTACTTTTTTTAACTGAAAACTCAGGATTTTTTTTAAATCTGAGAAAACCAAGATCCCTGCTTGTGAGTCAGTAGGCTTCTTGGAGCAGGAAAGAGGTAGTGCTGGCTGAGTCGGAAGTCTGCCCTAAGGCAAAAGTGTCCAGCGTCTGCAGGTAGAACTGGGACCACATGGTACCATCTCTTAGCCATCATGCAGCCTCTGGGTTGCTGTAGTGCATCAGGGCTGCTGAGATGGCTGGCAACTTGGGAAGTTCCTCCCAGTCTGGAAGCCTCATCTGCATTACAGCCAAGGTGCCAATACCAGGGTGATCAGATACGCAGTTCTCATGTTACTATCTCTGCTGGATTTGAGGGGAAAACTCCACAGAAGCTCAGATCTGTGCATTCCTAGCAGCTTTGCCAAGAGCTTGAGAAGGGTAGAATTCTGTGCACTCGTGTTTAAATAACACAATTCATGTCTGTCACCTGTATGGATGTAAAACTATTGCATTTGTAGATTCAATGTATTCAGTAGCTCAGTGAATGATTCTTTTGAAAGCCAAGGCTTCCTAAGATGTCGTGATATGTATTATCCAGCCTCTAA
The DNA here is from genome assembly GCF_000455745.1 of Alligator sinensis. Taxonomy (NCBI): domain Eukaryota; kingdom Metazoa; phylum Chordata; order Crocodylia; family Alligatoridae; genus Alligator; species Alligator sinensis. The sequence goes on from NW_005842355.1 coordinate 427,392, forward strand.
ATAGACTTGTCCTCCTAGTTATGTCCAGCTATGTGCTAACAAGTCTGCAAGACAGGGACTGAAAAGGATCAGGAAACTTGCAAGAGCTGGGAGGGGAAGGGAGGTTGGAAAGAGACGCAGTTGACTTCTTTAAGAATATGATCTTGTTTCTTGGTCCATGTCTTACCAAGTAGGGGTTATAGGCACAAGCCTACACACTGACGTCCAGTGATAGGAAGTAACAGGTTGCAATCAAAAAGACACATGTGTGCCTGATGCAATGAGCAGAATGGCGCGCCCCACAATAAATTATTATTCCACTTATAACATTGTACATTTTGTTTTTAATAAAACACCTTCCATGGTTAAATCTCCTTTGTGCATCTGTCTGAGGGTTTTTATTTGCTGCACTGTTTGCTCCTGGCTTTCCTATGGGTGAACTGTGAGCATCTGCTGGAGGTTGTAGGGAAGTCAGTGCAGACAGAGGGATGGGCTATGGCTTGAAGACCACACCCATGAGGTTGTTCCAGCAGCAGTTTTGCTTGTTGGAAGACTAGCAAGGACAGTGTTAGGTATTGCCCAAGAAAGGGTACAGGAGTCTACCAGCATGGTGAGGAGAAACTGAACACGTTCCCTCTTAACTTTCCACAGAGAGAGTGAAGGTAGTCTGTTCTCCAGGATGGACATGTGGAGATGAAAAGATCTATTTCCACCCCACAGAGTGGGGCAGGCTGTAGACTGCCATCAGTCCATGGTTATCTGGAGTTGGTAGAGCTGCTTCTGCCGTGGTGGTGAAGCTGCTATAGTCCTCTCAGCAGCAGCCATTACCTGCTCACTGTGCTTCTGCCCAGACCTTTTGGGTTACCAGAGATTTCTTCCTGATCATCTGCAGCTGAGTAAATTCAAACACTTCTTGGTACAGCTTCATTCTCTCTGTGTTTCACTAGGGTGAATTAAAATCTGGTCAAATGTACAGGTGGATACCAATATTAGAGGAGCAGTGGCAAATAGCCAGGAGGCTAGAGCTGACCTGCAAAGTGACCTGAGGCCACAGAACTGGCAACGCTGACTGATGCAATGAAGGGGGCCTGGGACTAACACGCTCAAAAACCCTGGAGCCAGTGAGAGAGAGAGAGAAGCCTTGACGGAGAATGGTGGCATGGAGGCAGGGTTGAACGGCTCCTCCCGTATGGACCAACTGTCCTAAATAGCTTCCATGTTCACGAGGAAGAAAAACCCCAGAGCTGATCCTGCTTCTAAGAGGTGGGTCCATATCATGAGAGATGATGAGAAGCACTTGTCTCCCAACTACTCAGAAAGTGGGAGTGGACCTTCCTGGAGTTGTGGCTGAGCAGGTGGTGCATCTACCCAGCTCCACTTGGCTGTTGCCAGAGCAGTCCCTGAACTCAGCTCCCTTCCCTACCAGTTACCCCAAGCATACACATAGCCCAGCCCAAAGGATTAGGCCCTGGACTGGGACTTGGGAGAGACAGTTTCCATTTCTGATGGCCCTGTCCCTCTGTGTAACCTTGGCCAAGTCACTTCCCCTTTCTGCATCTCTGATTCTCTTCCTGCCCTTTGTCTGCCTTGGGTATGGGGATTTCTCCAGGCAGAGGCTGTCCTTTGCCATGTGTTTGTGCAGCAGTGAGCACAATAGGGCCTGGATTGGAGTGAGAGGTTGCTGTAATACAACTAACAGTAAGCACTACAATTATCAATTGTTTATGGGGGAGGGAGGGTTTAATTTGACCAGGCTCAAGTGGAAACACTGTCCCTTTGAAACAAATGCAATGGGTAAATGTGGAGCAGGTGAAGATAAAAGTGCAAGTGTTTGTTCAGCTGGAGGCTGAGAGGATCATGGTGTTTTCAGCATGCTCCAAGGCTAATTGTCCATGTTCCAGAGACTAAGACACATGAAAGGGTCCTGCAAGCAGCCTTGGGACAGCTGGGAGTATCCAGCACCTCCCAGGGCTGAGCGGAACAGAGGAGTTCTGCAGAGGCAACTGTTCCAAGTCCTTGGGAAGGAGCCACACTCATTGCAAAGGCGACAGCTCCTAACAGGTGTTCCCCTCCAGCTAACTCTCCCCAGCAGGGAGGGAAGTATTTTCCTTCCTCTTGACAACCACAGCCATCCAGGTGTTACAATTGCAGGAAGTTGCCCCAGGCATCATTCTCAGTCCTTTGACTCTGTGCCTTATAATACACCCGATATGTGAGATGAGGGTGCTACAGTGCAATGTCCCATCACATCCTCTGCCCAGACCCAAAGCCAACTGAAGTCGGCTCCATTTAGCCTTGGGTCAAGTCTTTTCTTCACAGTACCCTTGGAGCCTTTCTCACATCCATTCTCTGAGCCTGAAAGTGCTCCCCTACCCCACCAGGTGCATTTCAGTTTTGTGGTGTGTTACAGAATGACCTGAATGTAAGCAACACCATGACTCAGAGTGCTGCTTTGTGTGATGCCTCTAACTGACTTTTTGCTGACTGCCCTATTTGTTGAGCTACTTTAGTGAGTTTGTTTCATTTCTAATTTCACAGTCATCTGCTTGCTCCTATATACAATGCTGTAGCAGACGACACAACTGCCCTGAAGCTCCATGCCCAGGATCCAGCTCCTCCATTGCTAACCTGAGGTACACAGGTAAAGGCTGGGGCCTGACTAGCTGGGCACCAGCTCTGCAGAAAAGGACCTAGAGGTTACAGTGGACAGTAAGCTGAATATGAGCCAACAGTGTGCCTCTGTTGCCAAGAAGGCTAATGACATACTGGTCTGCATTTGTAGGAGTGTTGCCAGCAGGTCAAGGGAAGTGTTTATTCCCCTCTACTCAACATTGGTGAGGGCACATCTGGAGTACTGTGTTCAGTTTTAGGCTTCCCACTACAGAAAGGATGTGGAAAAACTGGAGCAAGTCCAGCAGAGGACAATGAAAATGGTTTGGAGGCTGGGCATATGACTTATGAGGAGAGGCTGAGGGAACTGGGCTTATTTAGTCCAGAGAAGAGAAGACTGAGAGGGGGTTTAATAGCAACCTTTGACTACCTGAAGAGAGGTTACAAAGAGAATGGTGCTAAATTGTTCTCAGTGGTGGCAGGTGACAGAACAAGGATCAATGGTCTCAAGTTGTAGCAAGAGAAGTTTAGATTAGATAGTAGGAAGAATTGTCTCATTAGAATAATAAAACACTGGAACAGGTTACCCAGAGAGGTTATGGACTCTCCATCCTTGGAGGTTTTTAAGACCTGGTTAGACAAAGCCTTTGCTAGGATGATCTAGTTGGGGCTGGTCCTGCTTTGACCAAGGGGTTGGACTAGATGACCTCCTGAGGTCCCTTCCATCCCTAATTTTGTATGATTCTAAAATTGTATAGATGTGATCAATAGCAAAACATCTTGCAGGCTCCCAGGACCATAGGAAGGTTTTGTTCCCTGGTAAGATGCTGCCAACCCCTC
>NW_005842355.1:430851-437932 GCF_000455745.1 Alligator sinensis
GGGAAGTGAGAATGTATTACATGCAAATGGACTCAGATTTTCCATGTAGCCTCTCAGCCACTAAGCAGTAGATGTACCATCATCCCATATCAGAATATGGACACACACACAACACATTTACACTCATGTATCTGTCTTTCTAACATTGTAAATGTGGAATGGATGTGTGCCATAAAGCCCTACGCCAATGTGCATCACGCTACTTCAGGGTAGTTACCCCCTGGAAAGCTGGAAAAACAGTGCATCAGTGTAAGTTCCACCAATATCCCCAGCTCTATGCAGTTTCACTCCCGGGGCAGACAGGTTTCTAAGGACTCCACCACAAAATGCTATGGTATTGCCTACTGCAGGCTGCTATCTCAAGAATGCTGGTGTCTGTCTTCTCCAGACACTGGTATAACTTACCTCAGTGTGAAAACTGATTGTAGTTACAGCAGTGTTTGCGTGTCATTTGTCTGCGCAATCTGACTTTAACTCTTCAGCTAGAAGGGACTGTTTTGGTCATCTAATCTAGCGGTTCTCAGTCTCTTCAAAGCCATTGCTTCCGGATGAGCTAAGGCATCTTGTCCAGAAAGGCACCTAGACTTGATTTAAAGACAGCAAGTGGGGGAGGAGGTTCTGAGGTAGATAATAAATTATCCCTGACCCTTTCCTAGAGCAACCGGTCCATTTCTGGATGCTTTTCTGACAAAAAACCCAACAGTCCAGAAACCATCGGAAGTGTGTTACTCTCATATGTTACTCTCATATATGTGTAAACAACACACAACTTTTAATCAAAGGTTTTGCAAAAACACCCAATGTTGTCCTAATTATTCAGGTAAAACATAGTAGCTTTTTTAAAGTATTATCCAGAAACACATGGCTATTAACATTGTCCACTTGCTGAAACCCAGTGTATTTTAAAGTTGTCGACTGACATTGTGATATTGTGACACTGCGATTTGGGGGGAAAAAAAGGTAACGAAAAACTGGTGCCATTCTGAAGACGTTTCTTTGGAACAAAATCAGGTCCAACACTATTTTGCAAAGCCACTTTGGGTTTTTTTGACCAGCTCTGGTGCTTTCTAATGGATTAATTGTGCAAGAGAATTGGGCAAGGATATCTCTGGAGTCCTGGCCTGGATCACATTCTGCTTCACAAAATTTTCCTTTCCAGTGTCAGTGAGATACGTACACCAGTGTCCAGTGCTGCTCTGAGCTGGTAAGCAGGTTTCCTTGAGGAGCAGGAGCCTACACTCAGTGGTTGAGAGGTCCCATCCAGCTCCTGAGCTTGCACGTATCTGTGTAGACTATTGTCTGTGCAGGGTCGGTCCAACTAAACGGTTGCCTAGGGCGTCAACATTGGGGGGGGCACCAAAATTATATGCAGAACAAAATAACAGGAACATCATTCTTAATAACAGCCCTGGCCAGCTACGGCTCCACCTTGGTCTAAGACCTTTGGTTTGATAAGGGGAGAAAGACCTCTGAAAAGATCTGAGAGGAAAGATCACTAGAATTGACCACCATCATAGCTAGAATTCCTGGTTACCTCCACACAGCTACATCAAGGGACTGGACATGGCTTTAAGTGCACCTCAGGGCTCTCTTGCAACTCCTATCTTTTCAACTCTTAAGCAGACTTATGACAAGAGCATACCACTGTCAACGTCATCCTAAAAGATGAACCCCTACTCCTATATCATCTTACAGCTCGTGACACTACTTCTCAAAGCTAAAATTGATAAGGATGTACCTTCGTTCTTCTATGCTGCAAGAGAGACTTGTTGGACTGGCCACTGTGTCGATAGAACATGAAATAGCTGGAAAACTTTGTCTTAAAGAACTTGTTTCTGAATTTGCAAAACTGAAAGCACAAAAAGCAAAATTCTAATTTTTTACACAAATGTTCATGAGGATTTTTTTTAATTGTACATGTATTATTATAATAAATTCTATTAGAGTTTTTGTAGTATAGTTGTGTTACAGTTAATGAAAAGTGTGAAACAATAACATGTTTTTATTGTTTTATTGTTCATTTCAAATATCAAATAAGTACATGTAAAAGTTAATTCTAGACTTCTTCTTTTCCTCTATATTGGAAGTGGTGGGGGCGCTGAGGTACAGTTCGCCTAGGGCGCCAATGACTCTTGGATCGGCCCTGTGTCTGTGGCCACAGGGGACTGGACAAGGAGCAATGAATGGTATTAAATTGCAGCAAGGGAAAGTTAGATTGCAAATTAGGAAAACTTTTCTCACTATGAGAGTGATAAAGCATAGGAACAGGCTATTCAGAGACGTTGTGTAATCTCCACCCTTGGACATTTCTAAAAGCAGGTTGGACAGACACTGGGCTGGGATGGTTTAGTCAAGAATGATCCTGCCTTGAGCAGGGGGTTGGACTAGATGACTTCCTGAGGGCCCTTCTAACACTATAACTCTATGATAAACTGTTGTCACATTTCATTTCAGAAGCAGCTGCATCTTAATGGCTGCTTAGGCGATTTATTCAGAAAGTATATTGCATGTGCTGGGCCCTCTTTCAACTCTTAAAATACACTGTGCGATTGTATAAACATACAGCCCACCTGTCCTGATGGAACAGAGAATCATCTTTTACAGAAACTCTTTGTTATTCATTGGATTTCACCCTATAGGACAGAAGGGTCTTGAACCCACTGGACTGCCACAAAGGCTGCAAAGTATACAGGGATCTTGTTGGATGGAGGTGTTTGGCAAGCACATGGCAGATTTGTCTTGAGCATGAGGCATTTTAGGATTTATTTGCCAGCAGGCACCAGGAAGGAAGAGGAATCCTCTTCCTAACAAGATGGAATCAAACAGGTTAGTGAAAACAACTTTGTTGGGACCGTGACTTGGGTTGATATCTCTAAACACCACGATCCAAGGAGAATGCAGTGGGCACTTACGCCCTGTCAAAGGCTGAAACCTAGTTGGCCTTAGTGCACCCAAGACTGAGAGCTTATAGCACTGACCCAGAGCTACAGTAAGGTGGCTGTGTTTCATCCTTTGGGGGTGTAGCACATATGGCACAGATATAGCATGCATTACTCCACTGCTCATGGGGGAATGGGCCTTTAACAGCAGAGACATGCCCAGACTCCACTCCCTATTGCCAGTCTCCTTTCTTCACTAGGTCATAGGTTCATGTTCAAGTTAGATCAAGGGGGGTGGGGACCAAAGTCCTGCAAGCATACTCTTGCCAGCCCCTTGGATAAGAAGAACATTTTGTTCTCAAACTGTGATATAACAGTTCTCCGTGGGAGCCAAAATCCTATTAAATTGAAAATTAAAGAGTTGGCTCTATCAGTGTGCTGGATCCTACTCTTCTACTGTACTCACTAATGAAACACCATTTTCCCCAAGCTCTGGCATGGTATTTGTATGTGTTATGTGCACTGATAGTTTAACTGCACTAGGGAAAAAGAGACTTGTTGAAAATTGATGTATCTCCTTGAAGCTAATGGAAAGGTGTCATTTAAACCAGCTGAGGAGCTGATCTGTGGCTTTCTCAGATGCTAACAAGATTCCTAAGGACCTAACAGTAAGAATGAAGTCACTGGCTAAAGTCTTTGCTATATCAGCTTCTTAATTACGGATCCTTCCGTGGGAGTATTTTCTTGTTCGAGATGAAGCAAAATTGTGCCCACTCATGGGTATTGTTCAGTCAGGTCTGGGTTCTTCCGTGAGCTCTAATGGCTTTGCACTTTGGTCCAGCACTAACAGCTTGGAAGATCCTGTGGAAAACTCGCCCATCATATATACAGCTGCTGTGAAACTGGAGGACCGTAAAGATTCACATGACAGGTCAGTGACAGGATGCAAAATCAGGTTCAAGGTTTGTGAAGGAAGACACACCCAAATACCAGGGTAAAGGCCCTTGCCTCAAGTTAAACTGATGTAGGTAAACCTAAGCCAAGCCACATGGAAGCCAACAGATAATATATGGGTGAACAGATGCATAGTGGGCACTATGTTACAGACTGAGCGCCCCAGAAGGGGAGGGAATGGTGAGTGAAAAACCTCAAAAGGCAGCAGCGTCCTAGGAAAGGCTCTAGAGGTGATGGGGATGACATGCTGCTCCATATAAAGCAAGTGCTATGCCAGTTTGGTTTAACAGCTACATGTCAAATAGGCAGAGTAATCAGCTTAGCTGAGTGCTGGTGAGGCCTCCACTGGAGTATCCTGTTCAACATTTGTTAGGCACCACATCTGGAGGAAAAGACAGATAAATTGGCAGGAGAGTCAGAGGTGATCAAGCAAAATGGCTACAGCCTTGGAAAATAAGGCCCTATGGGACAGGTTAGGGAGACTGAGCACGTTCAGTCTAGAGACAAGAAGGCAGAAGGGAGACTTGATAATTATCTCTAGCTACATAAAGGGATGCTCTAATGAGTAGAGGGGCCAATTATTCTTATTAGTCCAAAGGGCAGAATGAGCAGTAATGGGCTTTGAGGGAGACATGGGGAAATTAAGCTTAGTATTGGAGGAGGAAAAACTTCTAACTAGGAGGACAGTTCAGTGATGAAAGGAGCTGTCAAGGGAGGCTGTGGTATCATTGCCCTGGGAGCTGAGATGAGAAACCCCTTTACCACAGTTGCTTCAGGGGTAAAGGAATAGATCCTGACATGCTTTAGATGTTTGGAGATGATGGACTGGAGGGGCCTTTCAACCCAAGGCCTCGTTAGGGGTCATTCATTTCCATCTTCACACTTCACCTCCCCTCCTGACTTAGCTGGCAGTTTGGGGTGGAGGTACCATACCTATGTGTGTAGCTTCTGATTAATAAATCTACTCTGGAGCCTTGAGATCACTGGCTGGGGTAAAAAGATGTGTAGCCTCTATAGGTTTCTAAGAAGTCCCATCCTCTGCAAAGAAAGTTTGTGTAGCATCTTAAAAAGCCAAAGGCCTAGGGGGTCTGTTGAAATGAGCTTCCCCACAATGCTTATCTGTAGGGGAAGTGACATTTTTTCATCCCATGCAGGTGCACATTGCTACAGTGACTCATACCCTATTCTGGGCAGTTGGAGACAGCCAAACAAGTGGCTTAACTGCATTCAGAAAGAAGAACTGGAGGCCACAGGCCATGCTGACCAGGTCTCTATATACTCCCAGCCCACCCCTGTCCAGCAGAGGGAGAGCAAAGGGGGAGCTCATGTAACGAGGAGAACAAGGATGGAGGGCCATGGACACTCCAGAACTGCAGTAGTGGCTTTGTTGTTATTCCAGAGCCCAGAGGAAGATAGGCCCCTCCTCTGGTTTATGGCAGGCCCTTCCGCAACAAAACCTGCCAAGGAAGGGAAAGGGTGTATTAGAAGAGGGCTGGGTGGGGGTGAGGGAGAATAACTGAAAAAAGGGATTCACTTATGATTGATACTTTATTTATATGTAATGTGGAAACAACTTTGAGCATTTTTATATCCTCTTTAAAACCAGGATCATGAACTGGGACAGCAAAGACCCTGATCTTGGAAAGTACTCAGCACCACCAAGGTGCATTGTGGCAGGATGATAGTATTGTGGTTTTGTCAGATATGGACAGGATTGAGCCTGCAACATTCAATGGGTGTTGGACTCCTGACTCCTCTCCTGTGGGTTGGGAATTCCATCTCACCCACTGTGTGGAAGGACCAGGTCTCTATTCTCCTGTGGTGCCTACTGCACCAGAGTTCCAAAATAATTAGTAGTGTCAGTGATCCTTCATTAAGGGCTTTGAACAGGCTGTAATAATTCTCCATACAAGCCAAGAAAAAATTACTGCCGCTCGGGGGAGAATTTAAGAACGTTGGATTGGACATTTTGTCTGATCTCTGGCAGTGCTCATTTACTCTTAGAAGATGAAACCTAGGCTCTTTGCACTGTGACAGCATTCCTCGAAGCTTCATTCAACAGGGCCCTATGGTGGCAGGGTCTGTACAACCACAGTGAGAGACAATCTTTGAGTCCAAAGGGCTTATAAGGGTCAGATTCTATTATAGCTGTTGAGTGCCTAAGTGTGATCCTATTCTGCACTGCTAAATACATGAAAAACAGTTTGTATAAAAAGTGGGTGGGTCTTCCTCTGCTTCACTGCCTTTCTTTGACTTAGGCCCCTCTTACACATTACATATATTATGCAATTCACAGGTTAATTGCACAATTAATTTAGACCTGCTACAAATACAAAGTAATTATCACAAGATTAACTGGTTAATCATGTAATAAATAGATATCAGCCAGAAATACAAAGTAATTGTAACACCATAAAAATGTCTATTCAGCTATAAAAAGAACCAACCAGCTTCAAAGTTAGTGCTTGAAAATGTGTAACAACTCTAGCTGGTTTCTATCCAGCTTTAATTTGAACATGTAGCAGAGCCCTACGGGGTGCCTTATGTCCATATAAGGTGCCTAATAGGTGGAACAGAAATATACAAAACAGATAAGAGGTAGAAGGGTAAAGGGCAGCAAACCTAATCAATACCTTGCAGCCAAGTGGGGGCCAACACTTTTGACGGATGTGCTGCTAATTAGCTCTGTCCTCTAGCCAAGTGCCACTCCAGTCCCCTTCCCCTGCCTGATCTACTGTTCTGCTTTCTGCTCTTAGATCTATGCTCCCTGCCTGATATGCTGCTCTGCTTTGTGCTTCCTTGCCTGTGCTCCTTCTGATTGGCTGCTTTGCTTTTTGCTTCCTGTGTTACCTGTCCCCTCCCCAATTTGCCACATGCCATACATAGAGGCTGCTCTATCCCATTCTTTTTTATTTTAATCATTACTCTCCCTCCTCATATTTTATTGTTATTGCTCATCTTAGAGATCAAGACAAGAATGATAGCAATGGTGATTCCCCATATTTTGATGAGAGATCATTTGGAAATGTCACTATCAAATTGTAGCATCTCTTTTACAGGTTGTGTATACAGCCAATTTTGTTCGTCTGGAAAAAAAATCTACATTAAAACATGTAAACCCCCAGATTCTTTTTTTCCCCTGAAGCATTTCCTGGATTTTTGGTCAAAAACAAAAAATAGAAAATTCCAAACAACAACAAAAATCCCCTAGTTTTTTCCCTTTTTTGAAAAAAGTGCAGGGGAAGGGA
>NW_005842355.1:437963-446279 GCF_000455745.1 Alligator sinensis
GGAAAGAGAAATAAAACAAACACTGAGAGAAAAAAAGTCAATTAGCCAAATATTTTATCTTTTCTGTGAATGTGTCAAATCTCATCCAAAAGGCCACATTTCATTTAAAACACAAAGGAGAAATTCCAACCAACTCAGTGCTTTAAGGGTTTTATTTCCCTGCTGAGTGATACAAAGTTATACATGCAGCAGGCAAACAGGATTAACTTTGGCTTCCATCCTACAGTGAGTTCTGTGCAATGGAAAACCTCTCATATCCATGTGGATTTTGGCTGACTTCCGTGGATCTCTGCTGGGGTCTGCCTACATGGATCACATCACAGTATCAGGACCTTTCTTTCTTGCTCTGCTGTGACACTAGGTGGAGAAGTTTGAAACGTGTCAACATTTTAACAAAAGTGCCACATTACCACGACTCATTTGCCAGCCAGCTCTGCTTTCATGGGTTTTGCTCACCTGAAACAAATCATCAGATTAAATTGATCATGGATCATCAATACTTGCTGCCTCCTTCTCCTTCACTTTTCATAGACATGAGCACTTGGGGGATGTTGTCCCCCTGCCTTACCTATAACAGGTTAGGGTTTCATGCCTTGTGGTTGTCAAAGATGGACCCCATAGTTTTACTAACAGTTTAGACAAGGATTTGTATAGGATAGTTTGAACAGGGATGACCCTGCTTCTGGTAGTGGGGAGGAGGGGGTTGGATTAGGTGACCTTTGAAGGTCTTTTCCAGCCCTACTTTTCTGATTTTGTGACCTGCCCAGAAGATTTAGTGGAGAAAGGCTGTATGGGAGAAATTGATACTACTTGGAAGAAGCATTGCCTTCTCTTAGCACAGCCTTTTGCATTTGTGTGTGGTGTACTTTCAGGGGAGATCTCAGCATCACAGGGGCAGCTTCTTGACCCTCCCTCCATCAACATGATGTTGCTTAGATGTCAGCCCAAAGAATCTCTAGTGGAAATACAAGGGTGGCTAAGGGTCAGCACAATTCCCATGTACCACCTTTCTGCATTGAAGGTTCATCCGGGCAGCAAAAGAAGGCAGGGGATAAGGTGGAACACAGGTCCTGGGTGGGGCAGCACTTCCTGTGGAACAGCTGAAGTCAGGACAGTTTAGAGCAGTCTTTAGACTGCTCAAAATTATACAAGGGACCACTCTGATATCTGGCCACTCCAGGAAGCAGGCAGGTGGCTGCTTTTGGGATGAAGAGAAGCCTCTGTCTCAGGACTCCTATCTGTTCAGAGCCAAGGACAGAAAGCTTAAGAGGCCTAGCTCTGTAATGGTTGAGTTCAGGAAAGCACCAGTGAAGAGTGTCATAAAGGGAACTGCAATCTAGTAAACTCTGAAAATTGAGCAGCTCATTTGTAGGAAGTGAAGAATATTAAAAACAAACAAGAACATTTGAAATCCACAGTATGTGTTAAGGCAGGGGTGGGAAAAATGCGACCCGCGGACCGAATGCGGCCTGCCAGGCCATTCTATCCGGCCCGCAGGGCCCCTAAAAAATTTAGAAAGTTAATATTTATCTGCCCCTGGCTGCCTGTCATGCGGCCCTTGATGCTTTGCCAAAACTCAGTAAGTGGCCCTCCGCCTGAAATAATTGCCTGCCCCTGTGTTAATGTCAGGTCAAAGCTGAATAGTAGTGTGTCAAACAGGAGATTTCTATAGAGAAGGCTGCGCTCACCATGCTATCCCAGCCACCTTGTACAGCTGTATTCTTCTTCTTCTGCCTTTTCCTGATTTAATGTAAATATTTCTGTCCTATTAACAGATAAGGTATAAGGTACAGTTTGCATATGGCAGCAGAGTTAAATCTTGGGAGTTTTGAAATATCCTGACTTTGGAAGTCTTAATTTCTCAAGCTTAAGGTTACAGTCCTGCAAAATTACCTGTTGTTTGTGGGTGGGGGGGGAGCTGTTTTGTTTTGAGGGCTTGAGGGGGGAGGGCTGCCTTTAAGATCTGATCCTGGTGTCATGGCCTCTCCCTAACTTCCACATGAGTAATAACCCCATTACAATAATATCCTTTTATATTTATCACCCTTTCTTGAAAACTTTCTGGCTGCTGTTGTAAATAGAGCCTCCAGATCTTGCAGTGAAACTAATTTTCTTGGAGGCAAGTCAGTTCCTGATCCTTTCTGTCCCAATTACTTGTGTTTTGTTAGTTTCCCATGGGGCTTTTGGATACATGCATTGATTCTCAGATGTGGAGACTCCACTTTTGTGTCTTATAATTGCATGTCTGTTGGTAATCTCTGCAGACACCAAGCTGAAGGGTGTATCTGGGAAAAGAGATGACATAATTTCTCCTGAAAGGTGACCTGTAAAGGAGCAAAATATTAGGGGTATTTGTGTTGAATGAAGAGACTAAGAATATCCTCCTCCCCCATTTGATTTTTTTTAAACAGAATAAATCCACATCTGCCCACCTTTTTCCCAGAAGGCTGTCTGAACGAATGGACAGGTTTATGACATCACAGATGCCAAGGAAGTGAAAGTGATCTGGTGAAGGATCTCACCTTTATCCTTGGAAAAAACTTTGAAAAAGTTATTAAGGATCACATTTGTGGGAGTCCAGTGGGGAAAGCAATACTAAAGGGCAACCAGCACAGATTCATAGCAAGCAGATCCTGCCTGACTAACCTTATTTCTTTTTATGACCAGGTCACAAAATGCTTAGACACAGGAATTGAAGCGGATGTCATCTACTTGGATTTTAAGAAGGCCTTCAATACGGTATCTCATTATAGTCTCATAGATAAACTGAGTGACTGTGACGTAGATGATTACATGGTCATGTGGGTGGCAGATTGGCTTAGGGGCTGCACCCAGAGGCTGGTGGTGGATGGGTCGGTATTGAGCTGGAAAGATGTGGGCAGGGGAGTCCCACAAGGCTCAGTCCTTGGACCGATGCTGTTCAATGTCTTCATTAGTGACTTGGATGAGGACGTGGAAAGCACCCTGTCCAAATTCACAGATGATACCATATTATGGGATTAAATTAACACACCAGATGGTAGGGAACGAATCCAGACGGATCTGGACAGGTTGGGAAAATGGGTGGAACAGAATAGGATGCGGTTCAATAGGGACAAATACAAGGTGCTGCACCTAGGAAGAATGAATCACCAGCACATTTACAGGCTGGGGGAGGACCTTCTCAGCAGCATGGCAGAGGAAAGGGATTTTGGAGTCGTTGACACCAAGATGAACATGAGTCGTCAATGTGACAAAACCATCAGTAAAGCTAGCCGCACTTTATCATGCATTAGCAGGTACATGACAAACAGGTCCAGGGAGGTGATACTTCCCCTTTACGCAGCATTGGTCAGGCTGCAGTTGAAGTACTGCATCCAGTTTTGGGCGCTGCACTTCAAGAAGGGATGTGGACAACCTCAAGAGGGTTCAGAGGAGGGTCACATATATGGTTAGAGGGCTGCAGGCAAAACCTCATGAGATTGAGGGCCCTGGATCTCTTCAGCCACCATAAGAGAAGGCTGAGAGGTGATCTTATGGCCACCTACAAATTCATCATGGGAGGAGAGCATGGAATAGGAGATTTCTTATTTACCAGGGCACCCCTTGGACTAACTAGGAACAATGGGCATGAACTGGCAGAGAACAGATTTAGGTTAGACATAAGGAAGATCTTTTTTACAGTAGGGGTTGCCAGAATCTGGAATGGGCTTCCAAGGGAGGTAGTGCTGTCCCTTACCCTGGGGATCTTTAAGAGGAGGCTAGACATGCACCTGGCTGGGGTTGTCTGACCCCAGTGCTCTTTCCTGCCTGGGACGGGGGGTTGGACTTGATGATCTGCTAAGGTCACTTCCAACCCAAACATCTATGAATAAGGACATGGTTTTCATTGAAAGTCTTTGGGCTGAGATGTTGGAGGTGCCCTAGCACCAACTCTCACTAAATTTGGTGGAAGCTGTGGGTGCTTGGCACCTCCGAAACTCAGGCCATTTCCTTTTGCATCTAGGAAAAAGGGTTATATGAAAAAACATTTGACACCCTGTCTGTGCTGGTATGGGCTGAGAGAGCCCCCAGTCTGTATCTCAGGAGACTGAGAGACCTCTAGCAAAATAGGGAGGATAAAACTTGACATGCCAGATGTTTCCATTAATGATGTAGCAATCAAATCACCTTTCAGATTTTGTTAAACCACTATGAAGGAATGAAAAACCAGAACCCCCATTTCTGCCCTTCTTCAGGTCACCTTTACCTGTGTGTGACACAGGGGTATCGTAACTGCAGAAACATACCCAAGGCAAGGTGTAGTCAAACATGTCTGCACTAGGAGAGCAGGGCCCTCTTCCTTGGATCTCTTGAATGTATTTTAATAATCCTTGCAGGGGCAGGACATTGACAGTGCCCTCATCCCCCTGCTTTACCTGTGGCAGGGTAGGGTTTTCTTGGTGTTGTGGGCCAATATGCCTTGTAGCTGTGTGACAGAGGAGTTTGTGTAGTTTTAGGAATAGGTTAGACAAGCACTTGTATGGGACAATTTGGATAGGAATGATCCTGGATTGAGCATAGGGTTGGACTAGATAACCTCCTGAAGTTGCCTTCCAGCCCTGCTTTTGTATGACTGTCACACATTCACTTAGGGCCTGTCCCTTAGTTGGATGATTTCTCCTCTCACTCTGGCAGCATGAAGGGGTCTGAAAGTGAGTGTAAACAGCCTCCTTGTTCCTGAAGTCTCCCCAGCTGGGGCAGAGCTGGTTTGTGTTATAAACTGGCTCAGCTCCCATTCCTATGCTGGGAACAGATCATGCAGGGGATCTCTGTTTGCTTGGACCCAGGGGAGGTGATAGGATGTATCAAGTTAGTTAAGCCACTGGGTTGGCTTGTGGCTCAGAAGCTGCCTGTGTGCTGAGGCTTGCACATCCTTCAGCCTCCAGTGTAAGTGCGTGTGCATGGAGCAGTAGACAAAGCAAAGCATCATCAGAACAGCTGGAGTTCCTCAGGGCACATATCTGTAATGCCCAGAGATTTGCAGCCTCCTGTGCTGCACTATGCACTATCCAAACGTAGACATTAGTGTCCTGTATGCCTGCCCATCACCACTGTATCTGAACACCCTCTACGTAAATTCAATCAGCAGAAACAAACTAGTAAACTCCTTTGAGTCTCTATCGCCTGTTCAGTTTTGGAAGAAAGGCAACTGGTTGATTCATTTGCTTCAGGGTTCTTTGGCTGGGTCATACTTGATTTGATGTTGAAAAGCGTCACTCAGTTTAGTCTCCAAGATGCCACCCTGCCCTGCCTTCTGTTTTACTATGGTGGGAAGCTGTTCTACTCAGTTCCCTCAGAGGGACACAGTACATTACTGGGCCCCATACTCCCCCAAGATGGAGAGAAGAGCATGTAGGAAGGAAGGAAGGAAGGAAGGATGGACTTCTAACTTGGGTTAGCTAGCAGACCACTCACTCCAGTAGCTGAATCTAGGCTGCTTCAGTGTATCTGGCTGGGAACCTGGCACAGCCCCTCAAAAACTAAGTCTGGTCAGCCCAGGGGGATGAAAAGTGCTAAGCTGTCCTGCTTAGCAAGGCCAAACTAATAGCTGGGGCTGAACAAATAATTCATTCATCGTTGATAAGAGGATTGTCAAAGGTGAAAATGAGAACTGGGCACTTAATTCCCATTCATGTTATTGAAAATCTCCCCTTGGCTTGATTAATTTGCTGCTTTTTTTCTGTGACTGTAAAAGGGTAGCCTGCCCATTCAGTGGCCTGGGACTGGTCAGCCCTGTTCAGTTAGCCTTGTCTACTGCACTTAGGATGGAGAAGTCCTAGTGGAAGGTCCCTGGCTGGGAAGAAAGCACAGAGACCTCTAGGGAGTGTGTGGCCTGCAGACCAGGAACTACCTGCTGCCTTCCAGGAGACTTGGTCCAGGAGAAGCAGCAAGAGAAGCTGGTGCTGCTGGGCCTTGCCTGCAAAGAAGGGAGCTGCAGGTTGGTCTCAGAGGCCGAGACGACACTGAAAGGAGTCTCCTGTGGTGAAGACTGAGGAGGGCCATCTGTGCCTTTGAGGAACTCAGGAGATGGAGAAGAGATGTGTTCAAGAAGAGGTGAGTGAGGAGATGGCCTGAGGAAGCAAAAAGGCATGGGTGGAAAATTGGCTCTGGCAGTCTTATGCAGGGGTTGTGGTTTGGCACCTAGGAGTGGGAGTGAGGTGGAGTCACTACAGATCAGAAGAAAGACTGTAGGGTACTATCCCCAAGATGGGAGAGGGACTCTATAGAGACTCACTCTGGAGTCTGGGGTCATGAATGAATCACCTGTTGGGACACAGCAATTGGTGATGAGAAAGGGACACTTGGAGCAAGCTCACCGCAGTGCTCCAGGTAACTGAGGGGCAGAGAGGAGCACCCACAGTGCAGCATGCGACAGCAAACCACAGTTCTCACTATTCTTCAAGTTCATAATGTGCTCACTGGTTATGATTGGCTGGGCGAGTCACATGGTAGCATCTCTGTTCTCTGATTGAATGGATGCGTGAGGTTCAGTCAACACTTGTAAAGAGTCATTTTGAAACTTTTCTTTCTCCAAATAGTTGAGTGTGTGATTGAGATTCAGTCTGTCCAGGCTGACAAGTGTACATCACACATGTTTCTGGAAAGCAAAAACAAAGGGCAGGAGCATGGCTGACGACATTGGGACGTAACCTTTGCCCCCAATCTTGGAGTGAGGTTTACCCCTGCCAAATTAAAGCCACTGAATTTTGTCAGTATTTAACAACTCTAATTATTACTAATTAGCACTGATATCAGTCTTTTCATCAAAGTACTTTTGGTCTGCTAGTTCAGTCCTACCCTGTGAAACAGAGTTCAACCTGATAGGCAGGGAAACTGCAGTACGGATTTTGCTGCTGTGTCGCTTGTTTCAGACCCTGGGTTTAAGAAGACCCTGGGTTTGTGACTCCTGAGTTCACAGCTGTGCGCTGTGCTGAAATACTCCATCTTGTAACCTTGATTTTTAAACTGAGTAATATTCAAAACACTTTGTACTGAGCAGCTGAAGCAGGGAAAAGTGAAGGGAATAAAGGACTGGCCACAGAGATAGTGAGCAGATGGTTACATTTACACCGTAAACTGGTGTACTAGGGACAGAGGCATGTCAGTTGGGGGCTTGTACCTAAGAAATGCTGAGCCACCACTGGAGGCAGCAAGTTCACTGGCTGACAAAGGTACTCAGCCTCTTCTTACAGGATCATGCCCTAAACCAGCTACAGATCCACCCCTACTGTAACAGTATCATGGACTAGACTATTAGAACATACTAGTGTAACCAATGGCATATTAGTTGTGACCCTGCACTGCCAGGCTTTGTGGATTTCCTTATCCTGGGCCTGAAGTAGGTGGACAGATACACTGTTGCTAACATTGGTGTAGAAAATCAAGGTGCATTTCCTTTATGGTAGGCCAGGGGTCAGCAACCTATGGCCTCTGAGCTGGATCCAGCCCACAGACATGACACTTCAGCGACCTTTGGCAGCAGGAGGCTTGGGCTGCAGGCCCATGGCATAGCGGGGACGAGGAGTGGTGGGAGACAGGTCCTAGTGTTGGCTCAGCTGCCTTTGACCCAGAGTGGGTTGTTCTGGCCCACGGGTGGAAGACGTTGCTTGCCCCTGCAAAAGGTGCATTGCAGGGAGCCACCTGAAACCCCCCAAATGGACTTTAAGGTCTGCGGGACAGCCCTTGGCCAGTGAGCCAGCACGTGGCTTTGACTGCACCCTGGTGTGGATAAGGAAGGCTGAAGATATCATCTACCTGCATCCCACCATCCTTTAATATCCAGAGCACGTGAAATAAGTCTAGCTTTATTTCCTTCCCTCTCCACTGGAAATGCACAGCAGGCGGCCGACTCTGCATTCAAGCCCAAAAGGTCCCCAATACTGCTGGAGCATTTACACTCCACCTCAGTTCTCAGGATCCCCAACATCTGCTGGCGCCACAGCCCTACTCTCCTCACCCACCCACGAGCGCAGCCCCAGGAGCCAGGACACCCCGGCTCTAGCTCCCCTCTGCCCCAGCTCTCAGGCCGCTCCCTAGAAGCCCCGTGCCTCAGTTTCCCTGGCGGGAGATGGGGGAGAAACACTCCTACCTACCCGGCGTGTTGGAAAGTTTAATGGGGCGTGCTCCTCGAGCGCCCCGGAGCCGGCACCTCCGAGCAGGCAGTGCCCGGCTCCCCAGCCTGGGGAGAGGCAACCGGAGCGGCCGCGGCTCCGCGCTCGCAAATGGCCGCTCGGCAGCGAGCTCCGCCTGCACCAGGGCCGGGGCTGCGGGCGCGGGGGGAGCCCGGGCCCGGCC
>NW_005842355.1:446401-446786 GCF_000455745.1 Alligator sinensis
GGGGCAGGGGGGGCCGCGGGCAGCGCCGTCCGTCCGGGGCCCGGGCCCGAGGGGGACCGCGCGCTCGGCTCAGCTAAGGACGGGAGGGGACGGGAAGGGGGAGATTAAAAGCAGGAAAAGGGCTTTGCTTTCCCCTCCCGCGCGTGGGGCCGGGGGCGCGCGGAGGCGGAGGCTGTCCTGAGGGGCCGGGGCCGCCGGGTGGTGCGTGCGCGGGGCGCTCCCCCTTGCTTTTTGGCTCGGAATAAACAAAGCGGCGTCGCGCTCCGGGGCCGCGGGTCCACGCGCTTGTTTGGCTGGTTTGTGCGCGGGGCTTCGCGGGCGCTGCCGGGGGCGGGGGTCTGAGCGCGGCCGCACACGCGGGGCGGCAGCGTAGCCCGGGCCGCGC
>NW_005842355.1:450302-476189 GCF_000455745.1 Alligator sinensis
CTTCCCAGAGGTCACCTCGGGGCACGGGGTGAAACGGGGCTGGGGGAAGAAGCCTTTTGCCCTGGGGCAGAAGCAGCGAGAGGGTCGAGGGCCCTGCACGTGGCAGAGCATTTGCCAGCAGCCAGTCATCCGCGGCAGCCTGGGGTCCATCCTTTGCCTCCAGTGCTGGACTCGCCTGTCCTCAGATGCTCCCTGCCTGTGCGGAGCCAGGCAGGGGGGTGATCAGGCAGGCAGCAAACTCACTGAGCTGCCGAAGGATGGGCGCCGTCACTGCCCTGCGCTCTTGGGTGGCTTGGAAAAGACCCCGCGGAGAATTCAAATCTCTTGTTAATGCTGCACACCGTTTCTGAAGTCCTCTGGCAGCAAGAGGAGAAGCAGACAAGCTTTTCCTCAGGTTGTTCCACAGAAAAGGCAGCACATTGGAGGAGGAGGGGGGGGTTGTTGTGTTTTTTTTTTTTTTTTTTTTAGTACAGCGCTTCTGTTCCTGAGCGGCTCGCTGCGTGTTGCTCTTTACACAGGCGAAGAAACTGCTGAAGAAAACACTGTGTTGGTAGGGTGGGGAAAGAAGCTAGTCTGACCTGGTGTAGGTGAGGCTGACGGCAATGTGGGGAGGCTTCCGTAGGATTTTCATCAACTCAATGGAAATCTTGAGATATCTTTCTTTAGATCCCTTCTCTGTGGTCAAGTGACAGTAGATGCGTCTTAGGATGTGTTCTACGATTTGAAGACCTTTTATTTTGTGATGAATATGCAGATTAGGCTGCTTTGTCATCTGCTGCTACTCTTTCTTAGTTTTGGACACAGTACAGCCTGTGAGTAACTGGACTGAGCAAGAAGAGTGGCTTAATATGGACAAGAATAGGCCAGTTTTTATTTAGACTATATAGCTAGCTTTTCTGAAAGCAATCAAGTGGCTGTTGCATTTGTTTAGATATTAATGCTCCACTACATAAGAGAACTTCGTATTGAGTAATGTATAGATGTGTAGGAGTCCACAAGTTTGCTTTTGTCGGCTTGTGCTGTGGGCATTAATTTTTAAATATTTTAATAGCAAATTGGCATCCTTCTTTATGTCCTTTTCTCACAGCTTTATGCTTTTAAACTTACCAGTGGCTTGTGTGTGCTCAGTATTTTGACTGCACTCTTAGTGATTTTTTTTGTTTTGTTTTGTTTTGTTTTTACCCCTTTTACTATCATACATCAATAGAAGCTGCATTAAAACTTTACCTAAGTTAGTAGGTAACCAGGAGTGTGGTTCTTGTACAAAGCATATCAATACTTCTAAAGTCTGTCTTTGTAAATGCTTCCCCTTCCTTGTATTCTGGGTTGTTTGGGCCAGGATTCAACCAATTGCTTCTTAAATCATCACATCGATACAGTGTATTTCTGTAAAGGGGTATCTTAAGATATGCAGTTACTATATCAGTGTAAGGAAGGCATATTTGTTTTACAGAAACTGGCAAATATTTTGTTGTTTTAAATGGGAAGTGTTTCAGTGACCAAAAGTGTCAGGAAGAATACATGAGCTAGATTGCAGTCTTTTAAGAAATCGGGCGTTCTTAGGCTATCTCTGCACAGTAGCATAAAATAAATCACATTTATCTAATAAAATTGTGTTGATGCACTATTAAAGAGGAAAGGGTCAGGAGAGTAAGCCTTAATCTCCTCAAATCAGCATTTGTCAAAAATGGCTTGCTGATTTTCATTTATAACAACAAGCACAGGTTAAGGGGATGAACTGTCACTTAAAATAAGACCATGTACAGTGAAACATTTTGAAATGATTATCTAATTAATAACTGGTGACAGAGTAGTTTGTTCCTCTTTGTATGAACTAACTTAGCTATTTGGTAGTCCAGTGGACTCCTGTAGGAGAAGGGTGTCTTGGTCTTCAAAGGTAGCCCCTACCCTGGTTAATTAAAGAGTGGCTTGGATTGGCACCAGAGAGACCTGTAGAGTCAGTACCAGATGAAACATGAGCTACAGTAGGCAGGGAGGCAGAAGTTTATGGTTAGAAAAGGACTGTACCCTGAAGGCAGTGATTGTAGTTAACTCTACGTGGGAGGGTGTGGAGAAACTTTTATCATATTAAAAGTGTAGAAGAGGATACGATAAAGGGACGATTAATGTAATATTTCCCCAGAACCCAACAAAGCATTTAGCTGAGTGCTGCCTTGCATTAATATTTGGTAAGAAATTTAGGTGCTCCAAAATACCAAAAACATTACCTCTGGTTGAACTGATCAATTCTCAGAAACTTGCAAAAGTAGCTTGCCCTGTGGTGGAGGCACCTGCTTGCCCTTCTAAATCTGGGAACCTGAGGCTGACTTTGCGAATGCCTGTTAACAAGGATGATAGCACTTTAGTCTCCTCTTGGCTCTCACAGCATAGATTCTAGGATAAAGTTGTACTGATGATTGTAGGCACACAAAGAAGGGCCATTGTTAATTGATTTTTATGGTTAAAGTGTTGGACTAGATCTTAGGAGACTGGTGTTCAGTTCCTGGCCGTGCCTCAGAAATACTAAGTGACTTGCCCAAGGTCACACCAGAGTTCTGTCTCAATGCTTTCATGCCAAATGTGGATATTCCCCTTCCTCACAGGAGCATTAGGCAAATTACTCCTTCCATCTAGATAAGGGGGGGAGAAACATGCAACCTGTCGTCACTAAAAATTAGATGCTGTGTGTATATTAGCTGGAAGGAAAATCCTGTCTGCCTGTAATCTCATGCTGTTTGGAACTACCACAGATCTGACTTACCAAACAGTATTGGGTTTCAGTGAGATAGTTGGGAGACTGTTTTGTTTGACTGTTAGTGGTAGACAAATATTAAATAAGTGAGGTGACTAGTAAAAGAAATGGAAATTTTTATTAGATGGTGGTAGTCTTGGGCACTAAGCAGTGTTCCTGCTACGCAGAGCATATGGTTAAAATGTCATTTTAACAAAATAATACAGACCCCAAACTTTGGAAAGGACTCAAAAAAATCATAGGCTGGCTGAAATTCTTGAAAGCACAAATCGGGATGAGAAGTTTTAGAGGGCATTTCACACTGGATTACTTTATGAAGTGAATAGATATTATTTAATTTCCTTTGCGTGGTGATTTGCTATTTTCCAAGTCAGGCTGATCAGGAAGCACTCCATACAGTGCTTGTGGAATGTGTAGGTCTTGGATGGAGGAACATCATGTTGAAATTGGCATGTGGATCAATTTAGCTTCCAGAAGTTATGAATCGTTTTCTGTCCAGATTGCAGTTCTGGTAGTCTTCTGCTTTGGAAAGCTTTTCTGGCTGTTTAAGTCAGAACAGAAAATGGAGACCTGCAATACGTGTTACTTGTGTTACTTTATCCTGTTAGAATGGGGATATGTTCTTATACTACACTTCTAATTTCTTTACTCTGATTCTTGCCTTCTCTACCAAATAGGGAGTTCTTGCAGGGGTGGATTGGGCGTGATGAAGGTAATTAGGAACAAATTTAATTTAAAGATTGATTTATTGTCTCTCTCAACAAGTTACCATTACATTTTCATCGTTGGAGGCCATCCGTTTCACCTCCTGCTACGAAAAAATATAAATACATTGCCTCACTGTTGCTTACCCTTACACCTGGATTGAGGTGTGTGGGATTTGAGAGCCTTAACTATATTTTGTATGGGGCCTGTTCATAAGCAGTGGGCTGTCAGCACTTCACCTAGCTGTGAATTCTTCTGAATGTTTAGGAAACTTCACTTAATGCTTCTTCAGTTCTAAAGTACTCAGGGCCCCCACTTTCAGAGTATGCAGTTGTGGATGAGGGGGGCAGCAAGGCTTAAATGATGATTCTGAACCTTTCTCATCACAGTTTGATACAGTCTTTAATGTTAAAATGCCAAAGTAACAAATGAACAGTCAGCATTATTGTATCATAATTATACCATTAAAAATGTTGGGGAGTGCATGTTAAAACTTGATATGGTTTGTGAGAACATGTCTTTTGCATGCAATGTGCTGTAGTATGTAAAGGGCAAGGGATAACTTGACATGGGCCTTAATATTTTTTTTAGCCAAAGTGTCTTAGTGTTTAAGGGATATGCTGAGCTTTACCTTTAAAAGGAGAAACATGCCAGGGTCACAAGTTGAACATCTTGTCTCTTGTCAGAAGCATCTTCAATTTGTGGGGCTCACTTCTGATCACTCATTTGCAACTCTTTTGAAGAAAAATTGTGGACTACAAAGAGCATTGTAGTCCTGGCTGGTATCAAGGCAGTAGACCTTTAAAAAATTGCCTTCTTGTTACCATATTGTTTTCTTTCATTTCAATTCCAACATGGTTTTAGCAATTTATCTGTAATCTCTACGGACAGAAACCAATGTTTATATCATCTGAAAGCTTGGGATAAGTGATCAGTATTCACTTCTAGCCCTGCAGTTTTTTTTGAGAACGCATCTGATTAGGCGATGGCATTGAAATTAGAGTTTGAGGAGGAAGAATGGTAATTGGTCTGTCACCCTTTTTCAATTCCCACAGGGAGCTATAGCCAAAAGTCACTTTTCCTATTTCTGATCTTCACTAGTTGAACTCGGGCTCCTGATCTGTGATTTAGTTCCAGTCTGTCAGAGCTGTTCACTCCCTCACTGCATGTCAGTGCTGTGACTGTTCATGATACTTTCCAGGAGATGCTTGTAGTAATACAGTCAAATTAACATGATTGTGGTCACTTTACTGATCCTATTGAGGTGCTGTTTTGAAAGGGAAGGGGTGAATGTGCTGAGAACCCTGCTCTCTATAAGATTCATAGATGCTAGGGTCACGAAGGGACCTCAACAGATCATCGAGTCCACCCCCCTGCCTAGGCAGGAAAGAGTGCTGGGGTCAGATGACCCCAGCCAGATGCCTACCGAGCCTTCTCTTAAAGACCCACAAGGTAGGGGAGAGCACCACCTCCCATTTTGGAAGCCCATTCCAAATTTTGGCCACCCTTAGCATGAAGTTTTTCCTGATATCTAGCCTAAATCTGCAAAAGCAACTGCAAGCGGCAGAGCACTTGACTCAGATAAACAGCAACACGAGCCAGGCAGGAGTTAAACCTACAATCGTCCAATCCCATAATCGGCTGCATTACCCATTGCACCACTGGCTCATGCTGTGGTAGATTTTCACAGTGCTGCTGAAGGGAGGAGGAAGAACGACAGGTTTTCACATTAACTTTACCAGCATGAGATGCATGTGCATGTGCACACTCCCCAGCATGTCCCATCAGTAACACTAAACAAGGCAGGCCCGTTGGGGAAGCATTGTGGCAGGCATGGCAGAGTGTGCTGCTCATACACAATCTTTCCTGCATGGGGAATTTTGGAGAAGGGAGAAGAGAAGGGAACATTGTATTTCCATTATCACATAGGTAAATGCTAAATAAAGTATGACATACTTCAGCTCAAGGCTTACAAGCTGTTCGCTCTTGGGGGGAGGAGAGAGTGTGGATAGGCTCTGAGTTGAGGAAAGAGAAACCTCTGCTTGATCAATAGTTGCCAAGTGGACTGGATAAAAGTGGTGCTCACAGTCCATTATGTTACCTGTTCTGCTTTCCTAGTTCTTCTGACTTAATTTTTTAAATGAAGTAAAGGGCGTGGGGGAAAAGGATACTTTTCTGGTCTTGGGTTGTCTCTGGAGTCCTACTGAATACTCAGTGCATCTTTCAGATTAGGGATACAGATGCATCGTATAGCTGATGTGATGTGTGAATCTGTAATTTCCAGATCTCACCTGTAATTAAGTGGGAAAGCAGTAACTCGCATGTAGAAAGAAATCCACATCTGAAGCTGGTTTCATTTATTTATTTTTAGTTTTAAAAATGGGGTAAGAGACAGCGTTGAAGGCCTTCCTAAAGTCCAGAAAGACTGTTTCCACTGTGACACCTGTGTCCAAGGATTTTGTGACCTGGTCATAGAAGGCCACCGGGTCATAGAAGGCCAAAAGCCAGGAAAGGTGGTTAGGAATCTGAAACTTTTGTGGCTTGATCTGTCACAAGAGGAAAAAGGATCCCAACTCAAAGGCTGCTTTACTTGTGGGAAAGGAGCTGTAGTCGTGGTTCTCCAGTCACTGAAGAGAATACTGGTGGCAAGAAGACTATCAGAGCACGTTTGAGCATCCTCTAGTCTCTGAGCTAAGTTGCTGTTATCTTTCATTGATTTAGTCCAATAGGACAGGAAATGCTTTGCCCTCACCTGCTTTTACAAAGATGGCAAAAGGAATAGAGATTTGCAAATGAGCTTCTAACTTCCCTCAGATTTCAGGAAGTCCTTGACATTGTAGGAAGGTGTAAACAGAGTCCAGAGGTAGAGGTCGCTTCTGGAGCCTAAAACTCAATATTGAGAGCAATCGAATATTGGAGTATTTGTGGACATGGCCTTCCGATGTGTGCATAGAGCTGCTCTGGATGCAAGGTATCTTGGTCTGTCAGGTAGTGAGCGTGCCTGCTGCATCTTTTATTCCAGATTCTTTTTCGCTACAGAAAGAGGCTTTGGGTACTGTCCTGTCAAACTCAGTGTTTGTATTGGAGAGTTGTCGCTCTGGAAGCCTATGTTAGTCTGAGATCTGCTTAATTTTTTTTGTCAGGTTCTCAAGCTTGTCATATTAGCATTGGATTCTGAGGGAGCCTTCAGCAAGAGAGCCAAGGCAGCTATGATGCTGGTAGGGAAGGAGAAGTACCCAAAATTTAGCCTCGGAAGCAACCCATTACCTGTTACCTAGGGGACAAAGAGAAAACTGTTCCAGGTTAGGAGGAAAATTGTACCCAGTGAGTGAGAGAACAGCATTCTTCTACGTATAGTCCAGGCAAAGTATGGTAGGTAGCCTTTGGAGTCTAGGCAGTTGTCCAACATATTGCTTGTAGCCTAAATATGTTGAGGGCCCAAGGGAATTCTACAGAAATTGCCATGGCATCTTTAATTTTCTCTAAGAGCAGACAAGACTTCATTTTTGCATTTGAATTTAGAACATCCACATGCAGCAAACTCTGGAACATCATTGTCTCCTCTGAGAGGCAGAAAGGCTTGTAAGAATATTTTACATTGATCTGCCAGTCAGTCTGGGAATTCCAAATTAATGCTTTGGTCACTGAACTGTTTTTGGCTTGCATCTGGAAACTCGGGCAGACATTCACTGATTCACAGAAGTTTAAGGCTGGAAGAGACCTTGTGAGATCATCGGGCCAGCCCCCGTGCTCTGGGCAGGAAAGACTGCTGGGGTCAGATAACCCCAGCAAGGTGTGCATCCAGTCTCCATTAGAAGATCTCCAGGGTAGGTGCCTGCATCACCCCCGCTGGGAGTCTGTTCCAGAGTCTGGTCACAGGAACCATGAAGAAGTTTTTCCTTATCCAGTCTGAAACCTTCTAAGAGTTTATGACCATTGCTCCTGGTTTTCCCCTAGGGTGTTTTGGTGTTTGACTAGCCCCTGGTGCTCTCCCCTGACATATTTGTTGGCTTACCCCCTGGTGCTCTCCCCTGACATATTTGTAAGCTGTCACCAAATCCCCGCCCCCCCCCCCAGTCTTCTCTTTTCTAGGCTGAACAGTCCCACATATGTCAGCCTTTCCTCGTATGGCTTGCTCTTCAAGCCTCTAATCTTATGAGTGGCTCTTCTCTGGACTCTCTCAAGCTTCTCCACATCCTTCTTGAAGTGTGTCGCCCCGAACTGGATGCAGTACTCCAGCTGCGGTCTAAGCCAGTGGGAAGTCTATGGGAGTAGCTCATCAGAGGAAAATGCTGAGCTTTTTGCCCAAGGTGGCATTCTAATCATCATAAATGATAAGGGTGCGTGACCCTTGTAGCAGTTGCCTGGCCTCTCGTAGTCCTTTTACTGGTCAGCATCTATTTTAAACCTTGATTAGTCCAACAAAAGTGACAAGGGGACCATGTCTTTATGGGAATGGAACACAAACAGCAGAGCTATTAGATGGGCCCTGCAACTGGATCCTTCCATTCAATTTCCCCAAAATCTGATACCAGGCTATATACTAGGTCTGCTAGAGTTGTGCAGTTGCTACTTTGCTTCACACTCTACAGATTTGGATTCAGAAGCATTGTGACCTGCTTATTCTGGGGATGGGATATAGAATTTATTGTCTAGTGGCCGGAAACATTTTATGAAAGTTGTCAAACTAGCAGGATGCTTTTGCACTGTTAAAATACTAAAGTGTGAACTAAGCCTAGAGAGCACTTAAAATAATGTAAGGGCAGTTGGGACCGAACAAAAATTAGGTGGATACTTAGAGACTTGCCTCTCAGCTGTTCCATGTTGCTGAGCACACATTATAAATGAGCATCACTTGCTTCCTCCTCCCCCCACAAATGTAGTCTCCATCTTGATGTGAAGTCTTGCACGGTACTTTTGCCAAGTGGAAATTTCATAGCCAATTCTGCTAGTTTTACTTATTTAGATCCCAGCTGTGCTGAGTGTAAAACTTACTACAAAGCTAAAATGTTCCCAACTCCTAGGGAGTTAACAGTAAGTAGACTCATATAATGACTGGAGCTACTTTCAGAGATCAGTCAAATGATGACATGGACGACAGAGGTAAAATAGGAAAAAACTGACTCCGTCTACCCTAGAGTCTTCTGTTCTCTGGGTGTCACTCTGGTGAGTGCTTGTCCACCATATTTAAGGTGTAGTTAGTACTGTCATCCTCCTTGTCTTATTGATGTGGTGGGTTTTTCATGGGAGATCGTGCTCGAAGAAGTGTGCGAGGGGGAATGAGTCATAGTCCAATTAAAAAACCTCCCTTTTGTGGGATCTCACTAAAGACTAGTGAGTGGGAAAGAGCTTAAAGCAGAAAGTAATAAGATGT
Organism: Alligator sinensis; assembly: GCF_000455745.1. Classification (NCBI taxonomy): domain Eukaryota; kingdom Metazoa; phylum Chordata; order Crocodylia; family Alligatoridae; genus Alligator; species Alligator sinensis. The sequence continues at coordinate 459,134 of NW_005842355.1, forward strand.
GTACAACCTATGATATCAACCTTTTTAATTTTGACAATTCTAGTGAACAATTTTGTTAGGCATATATGCACACTTTGTAGGGGTATCGATGAGTCTGAGTCTGTTCACTATCCAGTTGGTTAATAATGGGTTTAATCGTATAATTTACAGATCATAATTCTTGTGTCCAAATGATCTGTGAAGAGATTGATTCCTTTATTTTTGTGACTCCGGTTACTTCTGGAGGACAGCCTCCATCTATTTCATTGCTAATGATGAATTTGTTTAAGTTTATACCCTGTATTAGACTATAGTTGATTTGGAGAAAATAAGGTTAGGTGCTTGACTGGAGGGAAAACAGGACATAGTACTAGATAGAATGAGTATGCTTGCGAGTGCTCTTGGTTGTATGGTAATTTCTCAGGAGCGACGTTAGCAATCATCACCACCCAGAAAACAGCAGTTCTTGAATACCTTTGCATGAAAGCAGAGGTCATACAAATAAAGTGAAGAATTCATGGTATTTTAAGGAGTGGGATAGCAAAGTGTGACAACAAATCAAGAATTAATTGGGAAAATGCAGAGGCTATTTGAATTAGAGCAGTAGCATCTGCCTTCTGGTTGTGTACTGAAGGAAGGTATTTTGGGTGTGTTGTGGGAAGGATGCTCTTCACTGTCCTCTGGATGTTCCCAATACAGATATTGAGGGCATTTTGGGCTTTCATTCTTGCCATTTTAATTTGTGCTTATATTACCATGATGCTGATGTCCTACTGCAGTGACCTTATGAGCTGTGCAAGAAATGGTTGGAGTGGCATGTGGAATCAAACTTAAACCTCACAGCAAGTCTGCATGAGTTTGCTAGAAATATTTTTTTTTCTTAGTGAGTTTAATCGTGAGAACCTGATTGTGGTCCCTAAATCTATCTTCAGACTACACTTATTGCTTACTCTTCCTCAGACTTTACTTTGTAAAAGTTCTTCCTGCAGGCTTGGCTAGCATCCTGTCTGTGATGTTACTGGGGATGTCACAATCGAAAGCTCATGCTTTCAATGCAGGGCAGTTAAGACCTTTAGCTTTCTGCAGAAGATTCCCTATTTCTAAAAGAGCCACGTGGCTTGCTCTTGCCAGAAACGCTACAAGCTTCTGCTGCCTTTTGTTGCATGCTCATATTATTTAAAAGGGACCTTCCTGTGTTCAGGATCAAAGATATTCTGAATTAAAATATGCTTCAAGTCAGTTGAAGAAATCCATTCACAACCTTGATATTTTAATTCTAAACATGAGGCTTGTATTTTAAAAAATATATCTCCTGAAAAACTTTTACTCCGGATTCCAATGCCATTTGCTTTCTCAAACTCTTTAAGATGGAAGTTGGCAGCATATAGCCTGTGGGCTGAATCAAGCCCACCAAGCCACTGGACTTGGCCTGCAGAGCAAGGAGGGCTTTGCCTGTGTTTGTGCCCACACTGGCTCCAGGCACCTGGAAGCTACACCTGTACCGCTGCCCCCTTTCCCAGCCCCCCTTGCTCCTTGGGGCACAGCTTCTAGCTGGTGGAGAGCTGTACCACAACTGGAAAGAGGGAGAGTTGGAGGGAAAAGCTGTGCAGCTGGGGAGTGGGAGGTGGAGGGGAGTGGCAGTGGCAGCACAGATGCAGGCAAAACCCCTTGCCACTGATGCCATGTGGCCCAAGTTGAATCAGAACCGAGCTGTTAAAGGTTCTGGCTACTGCTCGAAGAAATAGTGGCAGGCTAAATGGAATATCCCTAAACCTGTTGTACTTCTCCTATGCCTCCTGTTGATGAGCCCAGTATTCTGTTCAGTTAGGGAGAGAATGGGTCACTTACATTTCTCAATGGATCTGTTTCAGCAGTTTTGGTAGTGCTTCCCCGAGCATGAATTCAGAATGAAGCGGCGATTGGATGAGCAGGAGTCACCTGTGTATGCGTCACAGCAGAGACGTATTACTAGCAGCACTGAAGCTTTCCAGCACCAGCATCGTGTGCTTGCTCCAGCACCTCCTGTTTATGAGGCGGTTTCGGAGACCATGCAGTCTGCCACTGGGATTCAGTACTCTGTAACTCCCAGCTACCAGGTATGCCTGCTTGCCCTTTTAATGGGATCCAAGGAAATAATGAACAGTCTTGCTCTGTGAACTAAACAATCCAAGTCTCTTGTTTATTACTCTATGGTGGGGTTCTGCATATGAGAGCAAATCTTTTAAAACCAGTAATGGCCTTTGAAATTAAGGTGTTAATTCAGCAATATAGTTAAGCATATGCTCAAGATTAAGTACCTGCTTTAAGTCTTATTACTTCAATGGGTGCTACTCGCAAGCATAAAGGTAAGTATTGACCTCAGGACCTCAGGAAATCATCTAAATCAACCCCCTGCTCAGTGTAGGATTGTTCCTTTCTAAACCATTGCAGGCAGTGAGGTACTTAAATACCTCTTTGAGTCAAAGCTTGGTTTAGGTACAATTCAACTCTGGTGTCATCTTGTTTCCTAGTCAGAAAACAGGCAAGAACATGGGTTCTGGTTTATTCCTCTCCTGTAACACAAGGTTTTCTTGCAGTTGCTTTGTCTTGGGTTATGAATTCTTTGCAGCTCAGGATCCTGGGTCAGATTGGTATTTGAAATGGTTAGATTCAAAACCATTCCTCGTCTATTAGCCTTGATGCTCTGGTTAATGTTCTGCCTCCCAAAATTTTATATTTTTCACTTTTATCTTGAGACACTGAAGCATTTACTTACACTCAGCCATACAGCTGCCCAAAGAGTAGCAGAAGGGTTACCAGATGCATTTTGCAGATAGTGATCTGATCGAGTCCGTGCAGGAAATCGGCAACAGTCAGGTGTAGAGCCCAAGGCTGCTTTTAATCTAGCTTCGCAATAAGCAACTACTTTGTTTCACAAACAGTTTCCCTCCCTGTATTGAAGTGTGGTCACTTCTGTTTGAAAAGCACTGTATCAGTCTGTGCTAATGAGCTTGGCTTATGCAGTTTTTCCAGTTCGGAATTTCCAAGAGCAGGTAAAGTGTTACTACCCCCAGCTACATATTTTCCTCTGCTCTCCAGGTGTCAGCTGTGCCACAGAGCTCCGGCAGTCATGGGCCTGCCATAGCAACTGTCCATAGTGGACATCATCATACAACACCGGTGCAGCCTCATGGAAGTCAGGTGGTGCAGAGTCATGCTCACCCAACCCCTCCAGCAGCACCAGTACAGGGGCAACAGCAGTTCCAGAGACTTAAGGTAACGTCAGGATACAAATTATCATTCTGTACACAGGGTGTTTTGGAGGGAGACATCTTCTTGGTTCATGTTCCCTTTGCTCAGATGACTGATGTAACCACATGAGAGAGCTTTCCCAATAGCTAATGGTTCATTGCACTTGCAATGAAATGCAGCCATGCTAAAAATATAGATGAGTTGGTGTGACTAAAAACCTTAGTTTCTGGGATGGTGGTCAACCTGTACACAAGGAGGGCAGGGTAGTGGCTTTGTGTAGAATACAGAATCCCATATATTGTATTCTGTACCTATTGTCAACATCATAACTCCAGAGTTCTGTGACCCAGTGCGCTTGTGTGGTAAGTTCACATGGCAGCCCACATGGATAGGAAAGTCAGAATGAGATGTATTTTTATAGTACAGAAGTATTTTATAATCTTTCAATTCAGTCTTTAACCTACAATTTCTTGTTTGTTCTGTGCCAGTGGTTTCCAATCTGTGGTACAGGTACCACTAGTGGCACGCAGACAACCTGTCTGTGGTACATGTTAACAGATTTATTATAATTACTTTATAACAAAAATTTGCTGGTGGTACTTAACATTGAATTGAAAAATGTGCTGGTGGTATTTAAGGTTGTACAATTTTAAACTGGTGGTGCTCAATCTGTCAGAGTTTGGGAACTGCTGTTTTATGCTGCTATAGAGCAGGCAACAGTTCGAGACCTGTGCCTGAAATTTGTGGGGTAATTGATGGTCTTTGACTATTGCTTCTGTCAGGGGCGGGCAATTATTTTGGGCAGAGGGTCGCTTACTGGGTTTCGGAAAGCCATCGAGGGCTGCATGACAGGCAGCCCAGGGCAGATTAATATTAATTTTCTACATTTTTTAGGGGCCCCGTGGGCCGGATAGAATGGCCTGGTGGGCTGCATCTGCCCCCCGGGCCACATTTTGCCCACCCCTAGCTTATGTGATCCCAGCCTCTCAGCAGAGCCTGTTGGACAGTCTGATGAAAACTCTCTGGTTAAGATGCAGAGGTCTTTTCAGCCTCATGGAATTCCCAGTGTGGAGGCTGGAGCTATGTACTGTTAATTAAGAAAGGGATTTAGCTGTATAGGCCCAATACTCCCTTCTTTTATTGTTTAGAATGAACACATTTTCTTCTCAAATATTGTAGCAAAGTAAAAAACCAAACCAAACCTGGAATTGTCATCAATGGGTTTTGAGGGTAGAAAGGAGGAGGAGAAGTGTCAATTCAGATCTCATGTGTAAAAGGGTTAAGACCAAGGCATCCAGTGGCTTTTTTGAATGTATTGCTTTATGTGGGAGATACTTGGGAATGAGCAGTCTTCTATTCTTGGACTATACAAAATAAAGTCTTTAAAAAGAAGAGGAAAAACCCACCAAAAATAACCCATGGAAGTAGTTAAATTCAGATCAGCTGTAGTAAGAACATATATATGAATTGATGCCTATCTTTTACCTTTCTTTTAGAAAAACAGTAAAATACCTTTTTCATAGTTCCCGTATAAAAACAGTAAAGTGAACACATACTTTCTGTGGGGCCTATTTTTAACCCTTAAGTTTTGGGTTTATGTTGTTCTACAGCAATCAACAGCAACAGCAAAACTTCTGACTTTGGACTTTGGTGGAAAAACTTATGTTGTCTTTTAGTTAATATCATTATTTCCCATAAAATAGACCTGAAATGACTTTAGGCCCTCAGATATTATTCCAGATAACTTGCATTACATGCAAGGTCTTTTATATCTCTGAGCAGATTGGTTGTGAAAGGAAAGGGTTGGAAAGCTCTTGCAATTTATTCATTTGTGGCCTGACTTGCTGAGGTAACAAGCATGCAGCTATCCTGCTGAGAGCTGTGGCTGCTCACTCAGCACCTCAGAAAATCAGATTGTTGGTATATAAACTGTCTGTAAACTCTCTCCTGCTATCCAAGGTGTGTGGATTTGCACATCCGCAGCTACTGTTTCCAAAATCGTCATGTGCTAGATTTGAAATGACTGGTGTAAAAAAATAAAAGGCAGCACAAGTGTATCTGGCAGACACTAAGACACTGCATATGTCATTTCCATGTTCTGCTTATTCTTGATTGCTGTAATAATTTCCACAAATGTACACAGGAAAAATACTTAATCCAGCACTGGTTTTATATGAGCAATGGATTTGCCAGTGGTGAAATGGTAACTTCTGAGTATGTTCCCACTGACTGCTTTTGCTGATGCATATTGCATCTTTGTAGAAAAGTATGATTTTTTTTCTAGTGGGAAACAGAAATAAAATGCAAGTGTCCTGCCTTCAAGTAGTCATGTAATATAGGCAACAATCTGACTACTAATTTGTTACTCCCATTTGTGCATTGAAGCTGCCTTTCTAGGGGGGGTTTTGTTTTGCTTGTAGCAGGCAGTGTATGACCATTCTCAGCTGGCATATTTTAACTTGCTAATTTTTAATTTTTTTTTTTAATTTTATTTTATTTTTTGGCTTCAGGTGGAGGATGCACTGTCGTATCTTGACCAAGTAAAGCTGCAGTTTGGTAGTCAGCCCCAAGTCTACAATGACTTCTTGGATATAATGAAGGAATTCAAATCTCAAAGGTAACTTCTTGCATTGCCTCTTAGGTTAGAGAGCACTTGTGTGTTTGGGAGCTGGGGGACAAGAAATTATTAGTGTTCTGGAGATTCTGTTTCTTCATGTATTAAGGTCTAAGTCTTCCATCAGGGCTGATGGTTGGAGATTGCATGGGAGTGTAGTGATGGCCAATATTTTCTATTCTGGATGGCAAGCACATCTCCCTGTGCCAAATCTCTGCTTTTACAGAGTGGGAGTCGAAGTTCGCAAGTTCAGTTCTTATGGCAGATTCATCTGGTTGTATGGCTGTTAGCAAGCAGATAATGCTCAGACCAGGTGACATTAAGTTAGTGTTAATTGTACTAGTAAATTTAGTCTTATGTCACAATCAAGTTGATTAATGTATGTAAGGGAATCAGTTTGGTGGTGTTTCCTGGGTTTATCACAATGACTGTATAAAAATCATAATAGATTGTTATCTTGTTCAGTGCCTGGCTTGCACTCAGACCCTTCTATCTTTTGTCTTGTTCTTTTTCAGTATCGACACTCCAGGAGTGATCAGCCGTGTGTCTCAGCTCTTCAAAGGTCACCCTGACTTGATCATGGGCTTCAATACCTTCTTGCCACCTGGTTATAAAATTGAGGTGCAGACAAATGACATGGTGAACGTGACAACACCAGGACAAGTTCACCAAATCCCTACTCATGGTCTCCAGCCACAGCCGCAGCCACAGTCCCAGCATCAGTCCCAGCCCTCAGCACAGTCGACCCCAACCCCAGCACAGCCTGCACCACAGCCACCACCTGCCAAAATCAGTAAGGTCAGTGGCTGTAGAAGGAACAGACAGATTAAAACACATCATTCCAATCTGGAAATGGTCTGGTATTAGAGGTGGCAAAAGCCTTAGTTTCTTATAAAAGAAATGTTTTGGGTATTTCAGTTTTGGTAAAGTTGCATCTTTGCAGTTTTCTCACTTCATAAAAATGACAGCATACGTGTCACAGCTTGGCTCCCCAGCAGCAGCTGGGAGCGCATGTGTATGTGATAGCATAAGCCCTCATGACAGCAGACTCTAGAGAGCATTTTCTATTGCCAGTTGATAGACAGCATGAATGTGAAAATAATCAGGCCTTGTTAGCACAATGAAGTGCATGTTATGCCAACGGAAATGGTTCTGCAGAGTTGTTCAGGAAATTGCTGGCTTTGGGAAACATGTTAAATGTTATGGACTCTGAAGCAATGAGTTTGGGATTGGGTCCAAAGCTTTAGAAACTCTTATTTTAACCACTTTCAAACTAATCTTTTTGGGCATAGTGCACTGACTTAAGAAAGGAACTTGCAACATATCCTTTCATTGGAAATGACTAGAGGACATACAGATATTAGAACAATACAGATGTAAGCAAGGGATGTCTGGGAGCAGCTCAAATTGTACTTGATAGCTTTGTATGTAAGGTCCCTGATAAATCATTTGATACTCATTGAACAGAGTAGGCTTCTGGATGTTCTACCTGATTATTCTAGTTTTCTACGAAGAAAGAGACCCAGGTAAGAATGTTTTTGTCAGTACAAAATGGTCATATAGAACTTAAACAGTTGGGGTAACTAGCTTTTGGAACAACTTCTAATGCAGTAGGTTTTTCATCACTTGAAGTCTTGGTGGAAGACTTTCTGAAATAGGTGCTGCTATTCTACCGTCAGTTAGCAGCTTGATACAGGAATCCAGGTAAAATCAAGTGGCTTGTATTATGCAGGAGTTCAGACCAGGTGGCCAGTGATGTTCCTTTCTGGCCTTAAATTTTGTGAAGCTATAAATTCGGGACTTCACAGAAACACAGATGGTATGCCCCCTTTCCTGTCACCCTCAAGATAATCCACATGCTACTGACCAGCCAATTATGTGATCAAAAAAATGGATGTTAAGGCAAAATAATTATTTAAAGAGCTCAAATTGGACCTAGAAAATGCGCAAAATAAGCTTTGTCTGATTTGTTTCATTTGAAACATCATGTATTTTAGCCTTAAAATGTGAAAGGACTCAAAAGAGCTTGTGAGGAGCAAGGGAGAATTTTAGTACTGTCCCACTGAAATTTTTTAAGGGAGGTTGATCTCTAGTGTGTGCAGAGAATTAATAATGTAACCATAAAATATGAAAATGTGCAGTTGATATCAGAAAGAACTCTTAGAACTCCTATACATGTGCAGGGAGGGTGCTTCAGCACACTATAATTACAGCATGTTGGAGCAGACTCCAGTGTCGCATGTATCAGTGTCCCCAGGCTGAAAAATGGTGGTGGGGTCACTTTAACTGAAGCTTGTCTAAAGAGCTTTAGTTTAAGGGCCCCTGCCACCATTTTTCAGCGCAGGGGCGCTGATGCACGTGATACTTCGGGTGCTTTAATTAGCACTCCTGGAGCTCATCTATAAATGCCCTTTTTTACTAAATGACCCTCAAAGTGATGTACTTTTGGTATTTGCCTCCTGCCTTTAATTAAAAAGAGCCTGAGAGCAGGCTCTTAAAATGGGAATTTTTAGGCAGGTAGTTTTCAGCATTGCCAGTAATAGACTGTCCATGATACAGCTCTGAAACCTGAAAGGCAGTGGAAGATTGAAATGCTTCTGTTACAGCTGGAAGTTACTAGCTCCAAACAGTCTCTAGGTCCTTGTGCAAGTGTGGTGGGCCAGCCATTTAATTTTAGTGGCCACCCTTAATGTTAAGCTGATTTGTATATTTGTTTGTTTTAGCTTTGTGCAATCTAGATAAGTACTGGAAAAGGGAAACCTGGGCTTTGTTCAATGCAGGTCACATTCATAATGGAGAAAATCACTGGTAATATTACTAGCAAGTCTAATTTTTTTGAAATATGATGAGACAAAACTGGCTAAATGAAAACTAAAAGTTGTTCTCTTATCAGCATGTTTTTTGTTCCTTGCTACTTGAAAGGTATGTGGTTGGGATTTTCTTTTTTAAACCCAAATGTACCATGTTTTCTTGTGTTCAGCTTGCACCCATTTCCCAAAAACAGCTGCGAGAAATTGAAGTGCATGTTCAATGCCGGAAATATGGTAAGAGCAGGTTCTGCCACTTACCTGTGAAACAAAGTAAAATCTGCAGGGACACAGGGTGCAGAACAGTAAGCAGGCTCTGCTCCCTAGCTCTTACTGCTTAGTTACATACTAAAAGAAAAGATCCTTCGTTTGCCTTTCAGAAACAAGGTGTATATTATATTCCCACAAGTGTTTATAGATGAGACAATATGGTATTTTGTAGAGTGTGCTTTTGGTCAGATACATTTGCCCGTGCCTCCATTTGATATTCTGACTTATTTTCTGAAAATTAAGACTTTTAGATTAAAAAACAAACGAACAACCCCCCCCTCTCTAATGCCTGCTGGGATGACCATTATGAAATGTTCTCTTAAGAGAGCTGCTTATCACGATGCACTTGGAAATGAGGGAGTGAATACTTTCAGTCTCTTTTTTTTAATTTCCATCATCAGAAAAAAAATATCTAACAGTCTTAATGGCTCTGTTAAATACAAGAAGCGTGAATACCATGTTAGAATATGTGGGTGGAGGCTGTTTCACTGGACATGTAGTAATAACAGAATTTTTCTACCCTGCTTGGCTTCTCCATTGGTTAAGAGAAAGCATGTTGAGGAGAAGCATGAGAGCTTCTGTCCCACAGAGGCACCCACTATAATGCACCCCACAAGATCTGGAAACACCAATACCAGAAGCAGTGACCTGTTTAGAATATTAGGAACAGACCATACAGAAAAGTTGGATTGGAGACATGATGACGAAGAAGACCCTTTGTAAGGTGCTTCCCTGTTAGCCTCATATCGTCTTCTTTTTGATGTTGCATGTAACTAATTTTTGTGAGTTCTAAAACTCTGTTTTCTTCCTAGGATTAGATGGAATTAGGTATCTGAATAAATTTCCCTGACCCAAATCTCTCAGACAAACTAAGTATGTCTTTTCTTCTCAGCCATCACAGTTGCAGGCACATACTCCAGCCAGCCAGCAGACTCCTCCAGTCCCACCATATGCATCACCACGCTCTCCACCTGTGCAGCCTCATACACCTGTGACAATCTCTCTTGGAACCACCCCATCCCTGCAGAACAATCAGCCAGTAGAGTTTAATCATGCCATCAACTACGTCAACAAGATTAAGAATCGGTTCCAGGGGCAACCAGACATCTACAAGGCTTTCCTGGAGATCCTCCACACATATCAGGTTAGTGGATAGTTGTCAATATGCTCTAACCATACAGGTTCTTCTGAGCTTTCCTTGACGCACAAAATTACCTTGTGCTTGAGCTTTGTGGGAGAGGTATGTACAGGTGATTAGCATAATAAGTATATTTTAGTAGGCGAGAAGGTTCTCTGTATTTGAAATCAGTTTACTTTGCTTGAGAGTTAATGCTGATTTCTCATTTTTAGGTCGGTCATTACAGTTGCGAGTATTTGAAATAAGGGATCTTTTTTTTTTTAATGTTATGTGGCCCATATGCCCATGAACGTGGGGCAGAAATGTAATGTGTATAATATGGCTAAGGTACTGCGAAGGAGGGAAAGAAACATTTCTCTGTTTGTAGCCTGTCTGATGACATTTGGCCCATGAGCATTTGGAATCATTTTTCATTGTTATAGGAGTCATCAGCCATACCATCTTTTATTCTTCTGTCTCTCTTCAGCTGGAAGTGCAGGGGTAACAAATGCAGACTTCCCTTGGCTACAAGATAAATGTTTTAAGTCACATTAAGTATTGCTCCCCAGAGAAAGGAGAGCAGAAACCAGTGAGAGTAGCTGTAATAGTTCTTGTTTCTTTTGCTCTTACACTTCCCCTTTTTGTGACAGAAAGAGCAGCGGAATGCCAAGGAGGCAGGAGGTAACTACACACCAGCTTTGACAGAGCAGGAGGTGTACGCGCAGGTGGCACGCCTCTTTAAGAACCAGGAGGATTTGCTCTCGGAGTTCGGGCAGTTTCTGCCAGATGCTAACAGCTCTGTGGTGAGTTTTACCCTGATAGGTAGATGGAGCATAAATACTTAGAAATCTGGCTCTGCAAGGAAGTAGAGTTGAGAAAAGTGCACTGTTAAAAAGGTGAAAAGGGCCAGGGTGGGAGAACACATTCTCTGCTGATAAATCCTTAACTTTAATTCCTAGATCTCTTTTTAGAACTGTAATTGCCCTTCTAAAATGCGTTGGTCTGTTAGAGCTAAGGGATACACATGCACCTTCGCCTTGGTACCACAAGATCAGATCATTGATAATCTTGTCTGTTTGATTCTCTCTTAAATAAGCTGTTAAGTAAGACAACTGCAGAGAAAGTTGAGTCTGTAAGAAATGACCATGGTGGCACAGTCAAGAAACCCCAGCTCAACAATAAGCCGCAAAGACCCAACCAAAATGGCTGTCAAATCCGACGGCACTCGGGAACTGGAGCAACCCCTCCAGTGAAGGTGAGAACATGCACTGTTCACCCACTGATGATTTTATTTTAAGAAGTGGTGGCAGCTTGTGAAAACTTAGTAGAGTTGAATGTTTTACATTCTGTTTTGTTTTTGAGGCACAAATTCCAGGTTAGGAGGAGATAGAGGCTGACGGAAAGCCTTGTCTACTTCAAAATTAGCTTGCCGTCCCTTCCTTCTCCTCCTTTTATGTAGGTTTGGGCTTGTAAAAATGTGGAAGACGGTGTCTTGCTTTATGAAGAAAAGGCACAGCACTCATCTCTTTAGCAGTTTAATCTCACCTGTGTTCACCTAACGATGGTTGGTTCCTTAAGAATGAACATTGCTGGTGTGGGGTGGGAAAAGGAGGGACCCGGGGAAAGTAGAGAGATGCAGAAAATCTGTGGAGGTACAAGATAGGAGTTGGATGGAAGAAGTGCTGGCACAAATAACAGTATGTTTGTCGTCATTGAACTTTTACATGTAACCACAATGATGAGGTATACTACATACAGTGAATGTTGCAGTTAACTACATGGATTAAACATTATTTGGGGTTCTGATGATAAAAATGACAAGAAAATTTGAAGCATGTGGAAGGCTAATAGATAAAATCCAGAGGAGGAAGTGTTGGGGGAAACAAGTGAATGGTTCAATTTTAGGAGACAGGTAGATGGATAGAAACTCAAATGTAATCTTTCACTGGACTCTTTGAAAGACGGTAATGTGGTAGGGAATCTGAAACTTGTGTGTGATAGACAGGCAAAATAAAATGCCATGCATTTGAATTTCTCTTTCTCCCTCTCTCTTTTATGCTCTTCATTTTACAGAAGAAACCAAAGCTGCTTGGCCTAAAGGATCAGTCATTGGCAGAAGCCAGCAAACATGGTGGGGGGACAGAGTCACTGTTCTTTGAGAAGGTAGGGGCCAAATTTTTGAAAAGTTGGGTTGGTGGGTCCCCTGTCATCTCTCCGCTCCCAACTTTCAAATGTCTGATTCGTGACCCTTGCAAATCTGTTTCCAGTAAAAAATATAAACAGAAAAGTCATCTCTGGCCTTTACCCAAGAATATTTCTTTCAGCTTTAACTTTATAAGTGCATCCACTGGTCTTTAAATCTGATATTGTAAACTTCTAAAAATTTTTCTAACTCTCGTGCAGCTGTGCATGTCTTCTCCCCTACAGTCCATCTCTGGCTCTTTGTCTGCCTCTGACAGCCTTTGGGAGATGGGCCTGGCAGCAGAGCATAACTGTCAGAGGTTATAAATGCCAGTTCTAATAGTATACAGAAATATGAAGGAACAGTGATCTGCCCATAGCAGTCCAGCTCCCCGTACCCACAGGCCCCTCATGTTACTGATGACACAGTGGGCCTACATTGCTGAGTTGGCACTCTCAGTCCCTGACCAGCTCCGTGCAGTGTGGGGAACTTAGCTTACAATGCAGTTGACTAAGCAGTATTTCTGTAAGAGGGGTGTATGCTATGCTGTGCAGTTACCTGTTGCTGGTTAGATAGAGGCAGTTAGGCAGTGTGGGTGTCTAAGCAGTACTTTGGCCTCTTTCCTGAGATGTTCAGTTTTTATGCTGTTTGGAAGGGAGTGTCTGACCCAAAGCAAATTGGCATTTTTAGCATATTCATATGCTGGTGACACCATCCTGTCTTTCTGTATTGATGTAGCACAAATAGCAACAAACTGAAGGCTGGCTAATGGTAACCGAAAGCCAGTGTATTACTTGAAGAACATGTAGGTGTTGCCATGAGTAAATGTAGAAATCCCAATAGTAGAATTTTAATTGTAATGATGAATAACCTAATGATGATAGATCTCCATGTGATGTGTAGTTGCAAACTGTTCTCCTGGGGAAGGTAATGGTGCTAAAATGAATCTGATTCAGCCCTCCCTTATGGAGAGGAGGAGGCTTACTAAACTAAGTTTGAGATTTTAATGCAAGCTGAAAAGCAGCGCTGGAGCTGTAGTATGAAATGCTCTCAATTAAGCTGCAATAGACGGTTGTGTTGCCTGGATTTCCCAGACCAAATGGAGGCTGCGTTATTCTTTCTGCTTCTGTAAGCAGAAGAGTAGACAGCCAGTCTCATTTCTACTTGCAGTGTTTCATGAACTAGCTCTAACCAAAGTTTTTCTGTGTAGACCCTTATTTTACTTACAACTCACTCTTCAGGGTTCCTACTTGGAGATCTTGATTATTCACTTCACATGGGTTGCTCAGTAGAATAATGGTATCAGTCAATCAAATGTTCTCACTTTATGAACTAGATAAGTGAGAGCCAGAGACACTATATTAATTTATGATTTGTTTTATATAGGCTCCCCCAGCCTGTGTCCTCTTTGACTCTAGCCTTCAGTTGTCCTTGAACAAGATGGAGGCATTTGAAGGCAACTGTATCCATCTCCCAGGTCTAAAAGTGCCACATCCTGCTTGAATGTGTAATATTTGTCCAGAACAGTAGTTGGAGATCATACTATTAAGTCTAGGCAGCCCAAGAAGGCATGGCACACCTCACTCATTTCCAGCTCTCTATTAATTTTCTTCCTCCTCCCTGTGTATTTGTAAGGTCCGAAAGGCTCTGCGTAGTACAGAGGCATATGAAAATTTCCTTCGCTGTCTGGTTATTTTTAACCAGGAGGTCATTTCCCGTGCTGAGCTTGTGCAGCTAGTTTCTCCATTCTTGGGGTAAGTGGAGGTTGAGCAAGTCCACTTGTTTGTGTAATCATTGTTGGGAGGGTCTGGGGGGGTCTAGTCTGTTTGTATATTGGGAAGTAAGTTCTTTTTAAAGGAAAACAATGTCTTGTGCATGGTATGTACAACTAGCTCTGTGGCCCAGAGCTCTATAGCTCTAGGAACTAACTGGGCATTTGATTTCCTGAGCTGCTTGCAGCATGATATGTGTGTAACTGAGAGGGAGTCTTAGCATTGCTTGGTGTGTCTGTGTACACTACTGTTCATTTAATCACCTGTCCACTAAATGCTTGCAGGGAGTTGCTTGTACATCAGTGAGCTAATACCCTACAGCTGTGAGAACAGAGTGCTGCTTCTCTCTGAGATGCCTATCTCTTCTAGCCCAGCCTGAGCAAGGGTAATGAATGTTGACCATTCTCATCAAAGAATTGGCAATAGAGCTTTTTTGGAGTAGGTCATTGAGAGTACAGGTCAAGTTTTATACAGAAACTGAGACCAGAACATTAAGTTACTCAGGTGTAAAGGCAGAGGCTGCAGACCCCTCTTGGGACATTGACAGTGTACCAAATAATTCCATGCTAACAGTTTATAGTAAGGCCTGTGTGTAAAGTACACATGCTAGCTATTTTTACATCAGCTTGGGGCTGCAAGTTTAACATTCCTTACTGCTTTAAATAGAATTAATGTACACGTCAGAAAGGGAACTAAAGACAAGAAGATCCCAAATTAAGACCAGGATCAGGGCCCCATTATGCGTACTGCTGTACAGCCTAGAGAGACTCCCTGGAAGAGGTTGCAGTCCTTGTCTTCAGTGAAACTAGACAAATTTTGTGTCAGTAAGACATTAATTTTAGCCAAAAAAGGTAAGATAGTAGATCTAAATCAGTGAAAACACTCTAAAAAATTGTTTTCTCCCATCTGTCTTATGTATCCGGAGCTATAAGAGAGTATCTATATCAGGAAAGGTATAATAAAGATCACTTCATTATTCTAGAGTTGAACTTTATCATTCTCTCATGTAACAAAAAAAATGCATTAAATGAGCAGTCATTCAGTTAGCACTGATGACAGGCATAGAAGGGGGTCCTTTGTAGGAGAAGATGGGAGTCTAATAGATGTATGTTTTAGTCTCTAATCAAGTCAGATTATGTTTTCCACAAGCAGAATCTAAGGGGAGAAATATCTCTATATGCTTTCATGTTGGCCTGTGTCCTCTTTAGATTTATAGTTGGTCATCAGGGTATTGGTGGAAGCATTGGTGCTGATAGACTCATTCCTAAAAGCTGTTTTTTTTCAGTAGAATCCTAGATTTGTTTCTCACAGCTTCTCTTTACTCAATGCCTCTTTGTCTGCTGCGTATTAGCACCCACCAAATTGGTTTTGCTTCTTTGCCTAAATAATCTGGGAGATTCCCTGCAGATAACACTGCAGTGTGCTCCTGCTAATTTTAAGTGAGAGGGTACAGATATAGTCTTTCATATCTCGTATATGGATGAATGAGGCCATGTTGATAAGGTACATTAGGAGTGCTCTAGCAGCTTCCCTCCCTGTCACCAAATAAAGAGGCAAAGGAACCATAAAAACTCCACAAGGTGAATTAAGACAGGAGCAGTCCGGAAAAGCAGAATGGTTTGTCTTGATGAATGTGCACAAGTGTAGAGAATTAGTGGGACTGAGTGGCCAAGGTCTTCTGTCTCCACACTGAATTCTAGGAGCACTCTTGAGCACGGCCCCTATTTCATACTTTAGAGTACTGGGATTTGACTTGTAAGCAGCTACAGTTTTCACGTATGTGTGTTTTATAGGAAATTTCCAGAACTGTTCACTTGGTTTAAAAACTTCTTGGGTTACAAAGAGTCTGTTCATATGGAGACATTTCCCAAGGAGCGCGCTACAGAGGGAATTGCCATGGAAATAGACTATGCCTCCTGTAAACGACTGGGTTCCAGCTACCGAGCCTTGCCTAAGAGTTACCAGCAGCCCAAATGTACAGGGCGGACTCCACTGTGTAAAGAGGTAAGGAGCTTTGAACCAGAGGAATTGTGTGTTGGGAGAAACTGGTTTCCAATCTCTCTGCAAGGAGCTGGGCCAGAACAACTAGTAGGTGGTGTAGAAGAGGGTAATAAGGGGAATTAACTGCACAGCTGTGCACTATCTTGAAATCCTGGTCTCCTGAGAGGAAGTTTCAGTGTCTGGGCTCAGTCTTTGCTGTGTTCTGTGGTGACCGTGACCGTCATCCTCTAGACCTGGAAAGGCAGTGGTTCTCATGTGGGTGGGCAGGGACTTGTGGTGCATACTAGTTAAGATTCTCTTGCCTAGCAAGAGGGATAAGAGCATTTGCTGGGGATGAGGGAAACCTCAGAGCTTAGTTAAATCTCTTCCTGTGAGGGTTGTAAAAATTCTGGGGCACCTCAACATACATTTGCTATATTGCATCTTAGGGACATGTTTCAGGTTTGCTAATGATACCACAAAGAATGGAAGGAGGGTTGTTGCTAGTCAATACAAGTAGTTTATATGGAATTGTGGGAAAGAGGAGTTTTCCCCAATTTTTTTTTTTGAGGGTAGCAGATAGTAAGATAGCTAAAACAGCATCCTCAAAAACAATTAAGGTTTCAAACTGTGCCATAAAATCTCTAAAGGATGTGCTGCATGGTACAGTTGTAAACCTTGGCCTACAGTTAACGTGTTGGTCCAGTGCCAAGTCCATAAAGATGGACCAGATTCCTTGACCCTGCCTGCCTTAAAGCAGGGATGACAAATCCATATGGGTAGCTTGTAGGCCTGTGCGAAGCTACTAGTATTTGTTTTGGATTCGGATTCGGCCGATTTGGGGGACAGTGATTTGATTTGGAGAGTCGGCCGCTGCCAAATTTTGGAATCAAACAGGCCTCATGCCCCACCCGCTCTCCCAGTCCCATCAATGGCTGCCCATCCTGGCACTTCAAACCGCCCCCCCCCACCCCAAAAAAAAAAAACAACAAAAAACACAAAACAAAAACAAAGCCCCGCACTAACCAGCTCCTGCCAGGCAAGGGCTAATCCCTGCTGCCCCCCTCTGCCCTTCTGTGTGGGGGGCTCTACTACGAGGCCCGG
>NW_005842355.1:476199-497531 GCF_000455745.1 Alligator sinensis
ACGGGTAACCGGGGGGTTTTTTTTTTTTTTTTTTAAGAGCCAGGACTCTGGAGCTGGGTAGGGCAGCCATGGGGTAGGAGGGGGGGTTGGGAGAGCGAGGGGGGGGTGGGGGATACTCAAGGGGGCTGGGGGGGCCCCACTCCCCTGCCCCCTACCTACTGGCACAGAGTCTGGGTCCAGCTCCCTGCAGCGGTGAGTGGGGACTTCCCAAATCTCTAAAGCTGTCCAAATCTTTTCCAAATCAATTCAGAGGCTTTGAATCGATTTGGACCTTTTTATTGGTCTCCTGATTTGATGGAGATTCGGATGCTGAATCGGGCTGAATCTCCTATGAATTGAATCAGCAACTGAACCTTTGCACAGCCTTAGTAGCCTGGTTTTCAGGGGTTTGGGGAAAAAACTGCTTCTGTTTGTGTTGATAAAAGCTGGAGGAGCTTGTCATCAGATAGAGGTTTACATTCTTTTTTCAGCATCTTGGTCTGATTTTCAGTTTCTAACTACAATTTTGGGGGGGGTGTGGCATTTTTTAAATATAAAAAAAACCATTGGGTTTCTAACAATGAATTATACTTACCATAACATGGTAACTGCCTAGCATCATTAAACAGTTGTACGTGTAGTGGATTTATTTCAGCCAGCCAAATAAATCCAAAGCCAGTATATTAAAAGGATTCTTTCATCTTTCTCTTCACCTTCCCTTGAGAGAAGAGGGATCTCCAGCCTTCCTGAGGACCTGTAGGACAATGGTTCTCAACCTTTATATACTTAAGGCAGCCTTTGGAAAATGCTAACTTTTAGTTTTAACTTTTTTTTTGACTACAGAAAAATAATAAAGCAATTCTTCTGTTGCAAAGAACTCGGAGAGGCCACTGAATATCAGAATGTTTTTGACACTATAGATTCCAACTTAAAATCTATGAGTTATCTTGTGAATCATGTGTAGGTGTTAGTACACCTAATGTAGTGGGGCACCCCACAACATCCTTAATAGACTCTCATGGCACTCCAAGCTCTGGCACCCTGTTTGAGAATCGTTTTTAGGGGGTTCCTTTGTGCACAGAGCAGCCTCTTTACCAAGAAAGAGGCAGTAGACGTCTGTAAATAATCTAGGTGCCTTAAATATAGGAATGGGGTAGTAGAAATTTGGGTATCTGTCTTCTGTGATGCCTTAGAGAGAAACTGTCATTCACCTTGCCTCCTTTGTTCCCAGGTTTTAAATGATACTTGGGTCTCCTTCCCTTCATGGTCTGAAGATTCCACCTTTGTTAGCTCCAAGAAAACACAATATGAAGAACACATCTACAGATGTGAAGATGAGCGTTTTGAGGTAGATATTCTTCTCCATTTCTTGAAGTTTGGAGTTCTGTGAACTAGTGAGCCATATGGACACAATTACTGCTTAAACGCTGCTGCTTAGAATCTGGTCTTCTGGAGGATACGTGTTTTACATGGCTTCTAATTAAGCCCTACCCACCCTTTCAAATACAAGAAGTAAAATGTGAATGACTTCTGATCAACAGTCTACCTCCTACCCACTGATTTTTCTTAATAGCTTTGTCACCACTCTTCTGCTCAGGTCATTGCAAATGAAATTCTTGACTGTCAGTGTTTTTTACCATTAATGTTTTTTACCATTTACTACCCACAGTACATAAGAATTTAAGTTTCTGTGTTTAATAATTTGAAAAAATGTTGCAGTGGAAGTGTTAAATGATTGACAACTACTTGAAGTGAAAGTCAGTACAGTAATTATTTTTGTATGCTAAGGTTTGTTGCATCCCTTTGTAGTGTAGCTGTCAATTGTGTGCTACCCACACAAAAAATGTCTTTATTTCCTAAAGGCATCGTTTTGATAGTCTTCAACTTCTTGTGGATAGATACAGTATTATATAGAAAACATGCAATACAACTAGGTTAGAACAACCAAGTGCAGAAATATTAAACCATTGCTTTGAATATGCCTTGTTTTGAATTCACAATAGTGCAGAGGTGTTGTGAAGCAAGAATTCCTATCACTTAAATGTTGGTTTTCATAGAGTAATGTGCCTTATCTTTCAGCTGGATGTTGTCTTGGAGACCAACTTGGCAACAATCAGAGTCCTAGAGGCGATCCAGAAGAAACTTTCTCGCTTGTCTGCTGAGGAGCAAGCTAAATTCCGATTGGACAACACTCTAGGTGGCACGTCAGAGGTGATCCACCGCAAGGCCTTGCAGAGGATATATGCTGACAAGGCGGCTGACATCATAGATGGGCTGAGAAAGAATCCATCTGTTGCAGTTCCCATTGTGCTGAAAAGGTACTTCCTGCATCCTGGCATATATACTTGTATTCTAGTAAAGCTCACAACAGGCCAGGCACTATTCAAACTTGTAAGAACATGTAGTTTCTGTTTTTCAGGACCTCAGCCTCTTTGGAGTAATCTGCAGAGTGCTGATACTTCTAATGTTATAGTAATTTCATAATGACCAATTAGAAATCTGAAAGCAAAAATGCCACCAACCACACTGAAAGGGCAAGAACCTTTGCAATCCTGAAGCTTCATTTTACTCTGACAAGGACATCTTTTGTGAGATCGGCAGGACTGAGTTGGACCCCTAACAAATTTAATCTCTGAAAGTGATCAGGGTCTCAAATGATAGTCTGTGTTGGAAGTAGATTCCAAGTCAAAGTTACCAGTTCCTGTTTGGGGAAAGGGTCTAAATATACAATATTGAGGGTAGAATCAGGGATGACTAATTGGACCAGTCATAATAGGTGCCTTCAGCTACCTATTTGTAAAGTGTTGCAACTGGGCCAGGCATGAAGAAGGAGTTTGTCAATACTTGAGATGATTCCTTCCTAAAATAGCTAGTGTTAAACTACATAACGAGAGAGGTTACTGACTTACTCCTCTGCAATCTTCAGAAATGAAGTCATGAAATAACTATAATCAAACTGAGTGATAGTGATGTTAATATATTAACTTAAGCTGGAAGCCTTTGTAGAACAGGCATTGTACCAAAAATTACCATTGTGGTATGAAATTTGTGAAAGGGGAAGCTAAGTAAGAACCTTTAATTGTAAAATTCTTATATTAAAAGTTCCTGACCTGTTGCTTGTAAGCTACAGGTAGAAGCACAGTTTTCTGTGGGAAGAAAAATGTAGTCCATAAAATTATCCTGAAAACATTGCAGAGATCAATGATGCTAAAGGAATGGAACAGAAGAAAATCTCCAATTCTGGTCAGCCTATCACAAGAAAGGCATAATGGTAATAGAACTGGGCTCAGAAATGAGCAAGGAAAGACTGATACGAGATGTGATCACTGATATTTAAATTACAGGTTTGGGAAGGCATACAAAAGTTGGTTTTACAGAACTGTACAAAAACATGTTCCATGTGCCTGTCTCTCTTTTCATGAACAAAGGGCCAGTTAGTGAAAATGAAAGGCAGTATGTCTAAACCTGTTCCCTAGTACCATCTGTGCAGGACTTGCACCCGTGTCTCCAACCCTGAATACCAGACTTTACAAACTTCTCTGACTTTTATGTTTCATGATTAAGGGCAGTGAGAGTAGAACAGAATAAGAACTAAGCCCCCTAGTGGTTTTGCACGCTTCTCGCTTTTGGACATGACATGCCACGAGTTCCTCTTCCTTTACTGTCCTCAGTGAGCTGGATAAGGAAGCTGTAAAGGAAAACATGCACACTGAGCTATTCAGTGAAGTAAGTGCTGAATATTCCAACTACACTAGCTGAAGGGTGCAATCTGTGAATGTCTTTAAACTAACCTTTGTATCCTGTGTCATCCTGGCCAGTTCTGGTTTTACACAATAAGATGCTACAGCACTGTTGCTGGAATCACAGTGCTCTGTATTTTTGCTCTCTGTTGTACCTTTAATAATTTGGAAGCAAGAATAATACTATTCTTAGCAGGGCAGTAGTAGGTGGTCAGTCTTTGTTATAATAGCATCAAAATGTCCCATTTGCTATTATCATCCTATTGTTTAACCACAGATGATTCTTACTTTGTTACCTCACAAAGTCTAGCTATATGTTTAAACTTTTGAAGTTTCATATAAGAGTGACTCTACTGAGGAGGGATATATTCCAAGAACTAGATATAAGGAAACAAGAGAGAATTTTTATGGGAAGGAACCTCTCAGACACCTGCATGATGGTTGTGGTATAAAAGCTAGATTGAGCCAGTGATACTGTTTTGAAAAGTGATTGCCATATGAGATGCATCTGTGTGTGCAGACACTTGGAGTGCTCAGTGACCTACATTTTTGCAAAGTTCTAGTCTGTCAGAAAAATAATCTGTCACTTAAATGAAAAATGCAGTATTTTAATCCTCAGTGAGGAGAGAGAGGGGTTTTTGTTTGGCTCCACATGGGAAGCAGAGGCTATGGAGGATTTTCATTGTGATTTTTTTTTTCTCTTAAATAGGATGAGGATGGTTACAGTGCATGTGTTCTGAGGTGACAGTTGACTTCCTTTTATGCTAGACACAGGCTGGGGGAGGGTTCAGGGTTATTTGTATGTTCGAAGGATCATGTAAAAGGAATATACGAAGATGAATCAGCAAGAAGCTTGAGAGTTCTGCAGTCCTTAGCATGTGGCTAAATCCTCATGTACTGCACTTATTTCTAGTATGTTTCAAATACTTGGAACCCTTTTGATCAACTGATTATAAGACTGCAGAACCTCTGCTGTATCTCGATTCTGTGCCGTAGAATTCTGGAACAGCAGAAGTAAACCTAGAACCTCTCTCAGAATTCGGTTAAAGCTGTATGGAATAGAAAAAGGGTGGGTTGAATGTCCTCTTTAGCCTAGTTAGCGAGGTCATGCAACCACAGTGTAATGGCCAGCTTCTGAGAGGTGGTGGTGTTTCAGTGGATAATGGATCTTGGGTGGAAGGTTTGTTTTCTTTGTTACCTACTCTGTCCTTGCCCAGCATTCATCAGTATGGTATATGTGCACTTCTTAACTCCTATTTTTGCTATTTTTTGCTGCAAGGTTAAAGATGAAAGAAGAAGAGTGGCGAGAAGCCCAGAGAGGATTCAACAAAGTCTGGCGGGAGCAGAATGAGAAATATTACCTGAAATCATTGGATCACCAGGGCATCAACTTCAAACAGAACGACACCAAGGTCCTGAGGTCAAAGAGTCTCCTCAATGAGATTGAGAGTATCTATGATGAGGTAAGGCAATGATTACCTGATAGTCTCCTCCCTTCAGCTGCCTGTGCTCTGAGCAGTTACTTTCAACCCTTCTCTACAGACTCAGCTTTTGTTTGCTTGGGGTAGGTAGAGTTGGGCTAAGGACTGTAATGAGAGAGGAAATCTAGCTCCTTGGGACAGCTTTTCAAAAAGCTTGTGGAAACATGATAAATTCCTTGTATGAAAATAACTCGTGCTGTTTGTTTGCACTTTCTACCTCAGAGGCAAGAACAAGCTTCAGAAGACAATGCTGGAGTACCCACAGGCCCGCACCTGTCACTGGCCTATGAAGACAAGCAAATCTTGGAGGATGCTGCCTCCCTCATCATCCACCATGTAAAACGGCAGACAGGAATCCAGAAAGAGGACAAGTACAAAATCAAGCAGATCATGTATCACTTCATTCCAGACCTGCTGTTTGCTCAGCGAGGTGAGCTCTCAGATGTGGAGGAGGAGGAGGAGGAGGAAATGGATGTGGATGAAGCCACAGGGGCTGCAAAAAAGCACAATGGTGTTGGCGGCAGTCCTCCAAAAACCAAACTGATGTTCAACAACACAACGGCTCAGAAGCTGCGCGGCATGGATGAGGTGTACAACCTCTTCTACGTCAACAACAACTGGTACATATTCATGCGACTGCATCAGATCCTGTGCTTACGACTGCTGAGGATTTGCACCCAAGCTGAGCGGCAAATTGAAGAAGAGAACCGGGAAAGGGAGTGGGAGCGGGAAGTGCTAGGCATAAAACGAGACAAAAGTGACAGCCCTGCCATCCAGCTGCGACTAAAGGAGCCCAGTGAGCACACTTCTTGCATGGGTTTGTGGGGGAAGGGATGCTGGGGCAGGAATTATGGTGGTTGTGAAGTTTGAGCAGTCTCCTAGGGCTTTGGAGAATCTGCTAAAACTAAACCCATTGAAGCAGGGATGGCCTCTTGTGTACTTGTACGGCATCTAACACAGTGGGCCTGAATACCTGTTGAAGCCTCTAGTCACTACTGAAATTCTAAAAGAAGGAATATGTGCAGTAAGGACTTCATTAGAGCCACAGGTTGTCCACACAAACTATAGCTGTAATGAAGTCATAGCTCTACATATGCTTAATGTTTTTTGAGGAGAGAACCTCCTGGTTTGGAGAGTTACTATGGAAGAGGCCTCAGAGGAGGTCAGCGCAGAGAACTGGTGACAAAATTGTCAGTAACTTTCTTTTAAAAGGAATCATTTTGAATATTTGACAGTTCTATTCCTCCTTTGTAGATCATTCTGGTTGTTCACAGGCTTGTCTGGTCAAACTAAGTCTGGGGTCCTAGGCATGTGGCCCTATCATTCCTAGAAGTCAGAGCAGGCTTGTAGGAACAGCCTTTCCCGGGTGAGTTGGAACACGTTTCATCTTGCATGCTCTCTCCCTGTAGTGGATATTGATGTCGAGGATTACTACCCAGCTTTCCTGGACATGGTGCGGAATCTGCTAGATGGCAACATGGACTCATCTCAGTATGAGGACTCGCTGCGCGAGATGTTCACTATTCATGCCTACATCGCCTTTACCATGGACAAGCTGATCCAAAGCATTGTTAGACAGGTGACCTGTATTATATATTCCTGGGGTACAAAGAGAGTGGGTGGGATTGGACTTTCCTGTAAGAGAGGGCATTCTCCACGATTTCAGGGAATTTTGAGAATGTTGCATCTACTTAGATGTTTTAAGTTAGGTGAGGGACAGTGGGCATTTCCCCGTTAGGCTCTTCAAGGCTTATGATTAGCAAGCCCTTCCTATTGGGTTACATGCTGCATAACTCTATGCTCTGGCACCTTTCCTTCATATCGGTTATATAAAATGACGACTTGTTAGATTATATTTATGGGGTAACTATTTCATAGTTTCATAGATGTTAAGGTCAGAAGGGACCTATTAGATCATCAAGTCTGACCCCCTGCCCTGGGCAGGAATGAGTACTGGGGTCAGGTGACTCCAGCCAGGTGTCTGTCCAATCTCCTCTTAAACGCCTCCAAGGAAGGGGACAGCACCACCCCCCTTGGAAGCTTATTCCATATTTTGACAACCCTCACTGTAAAGAATTTTTTCCTGATGTCCAATCTGAATTTGCTCTCTTCCAGTTTGTGGCCATTATTTCTAGTTACCCCGACAGGTGCCCTTATATCCCCTATTTCTTGCTGCTCCCCCCTTTCCACACCCCCCTTCCCCGATGAGTTTGTAGGTGGCCATGAAATCACCTCTCAGCCTCCCCTTGCGGAGGCTGAAGAGGTTCAGGTCTCCCAATTGGTCCACATAAGGTTTTTTCTGTAGGCCTTAACCAAATGAGTGGCCCTCCTCTGAACCCACTCCAGGCCATCCACATCCCTCCTGAAGTGTGGTGCCCAAAACTGGAGGCAGTACTCCAGTTATGGCCTAACCAATGCCACATAGAGGGGAAGTATCACCTCCCTAGACCTGTTTGTGATGCACCTACTTATGCATGACAGGGTGTGGTTAGCTTTACTTGTTACCTCATCATACTGGTGACTCGTGTTCATTTTGGAGTCGACTACAACTCTGAGATCCCTTTCCGCAGTTGTGCTACTTAGTGGTACCTCGCAGGCTGTAGGAGTGTTTGATGATTCTTCCTCCCCAGGTGCAACACATGACATTTGTCCTTGTTAAACAGCATCCTGTTCTGTTCAGCCCATTCCCCAGCCTGTCCAAATCAGCCTGGATTTGCTCCCTGCCATCTAGTTTGTGTACCTCCCCCATAGCACTTTCTAGTACTTATTTTAAAGGACACGTTCCTAATAGCTGTAGTAATCACTACACAGTAGAAAAAGATTAGTAAGTCTATAACCTGTCCTGTTTTGTTGGACATTTTAGCTAAAAACTCTGAGCAAACAGTAGTCCAAAGCAGGAATTAAGTGTGTGCTTTCTTGTTATCTATGCTGATGAACATGTGGAATCCTTCAGCCAGTACAGGTTTGCATAGTGTGTAGGGTGGAAAATCTGCAAATGACTGTCTCCGCATGTTTCAGGAGATCCAAAGTGGCTTCCCACATGTCATTTGTGACTCTAGAGTATTTATAATAGACCTATATAAAAGGTCTGTGTATGAAAATGCAGGAAGATGAAGTGATGAAAGTTCAGCACTGTTTACTAGTTTCCTTTAATGTCAAACTTTAAAACTTCTATGTATGGTATTAATTAAAAAAATATTCTTAGTGTTCTATTTTCTTCTAAACCCTGGGTGTAAAAGACAGGGCATCCAGCTTATAAATTATGTGAGGCCTCCTCCACACCTATGTGGGAGTTTGGTGGTAGGCAGTGTACCAAGTCCAGAGGCATTTGTTGTCCTTTTTTTAAAAAAACTCTTTTCCCTAATAGTTTTCCATGTTTTTCATGTTCACAGCTCCAGCACATAGTTAGTGATGAGATCTGTGTGCAGGTGACAGATCTTTACCTGTCAGAGAATAACAATGGAGCTACTGGAGGTCTGCTGACCACACAATCATCTCGCACCCTTTTGGAGGCTACGTACCAACGCAAAGCAGAGCAGCTTATGTCTGATGAGAACTGTTTCAAGGTAAGAATTACAGTGACCTTCAGTGTCTACACTGATTCATAGGGGAGGAATCCCTGATAGATGTCATAAGAAAGGAGTGGTGATTACAGTGTCCTTACAGGAAAAGAGCAAAGGATACAAATATCCCAAAGACCTGTGGACATTTGCCTGCTCTGAAACTCTTGTAGAATGTTATAGGGAAATCTTTGTGGCCCATTATAGCTTGTTATAACTTCATAGAATCTCCCTAGGGAGGTACTACTAACTGTTTTACACATGTAGTTAACTTTTGTGAAATTTATCACCACACAAGGTGGTAGAGGCAGATAGCAGCCAGGTTCAAAAAGGGACTAGAGAGATCCATTGATAGCTGTTGAACAGAACAGTTGGTGATGTTTCCTTTGGGATGTCTAAACCAACAATGGTGGACACCAGGGAGGGTAATGGGTAGAGGATAGATCACTCTAGTTCTGTCTGGTACATTGCTTTCCCGTTTGCAACCACTTATGCCTCTGACAGAGACAGGGATACTGGGCTAGATGGACCATTGTTCTTACCCACTATGGCACTACTTATTCAATCCTTGATAGGACCTGTGTTAATGTAAACAGATATTGTAGAACTTGCACACAGAGACAGTATTAACACTTCCTATAGGAATTTTTTTAGAACCAAGACCCTTAAAAGACAGATTGGGGACAAATATGGATCCTGAACAAAACAGAGTTTTCCTTGTATTTCACGGCACTTCAGTCTCACACTGATGCATCATTGATTTTAATCTTTTTCTGGGTCAGAAAAGCTTTCCAATTTTTTCTCTACCTCACCCTTTGTAGCATGGAATCTCTTGCTATTATGTACGAACTATGCACTACATTTTTATTTGCTGACTGTTCACTAAATATATCTGATGCAACATTTTAAAAATCCATACTTCTCATTACTGTGAAATAGGAAATGATCAGAGCCACCCTTAGCTAGTAAAATTAATTGATCGAGGCTTCTGTTATTTTGGACTATATCTTGCTCTTACTGAGAGCTTCAAAATAAGCTAAGAGGTAAAGAATTAAAACTACAGGGCTTGATTGGATAGTAATATGCCTTCTAAAAGATGTCTAACATGATGGTCTGCCTGTATAAGCTTCCTAATTTGAAACTAATGTTAATGGTTGAGCTGAGTGAATTGGCAATACCAAAATGAAGCAGCTTTCTTGCCTGCCATTTATTGCAGCCATTAAGTGTTCCTTGTAAATCATTCTGTGTCATGGTGCTCTGGCTATAGCAGTTCTCTTTTGCTGGTATACATAGAAAATGTCTTTATCCTTATGTTCTTGTTTTTACCTACTCTTAGATGGGCCCCTTAGCAAGCTGGAACTTCTCTGCTCATCAGATCTGCTTCTACATTTCTGTATTCTGGTTGTGTAACTCATGGCGAACATTCTCTTTGCGTCCCATCCTGCTAGGGCTTTGGTGTTATGTCTGATCATTACATGAAATTAATTTTTAATTTCTTTCTCTCTCTATTGCTCTGACTGGGAAGGAGGTTGTTTGAAGGTCTCTAAATTCCATTTGGTATTTTGCTTTTTAGCTCATGTTCATTCAGAATAGAGGTCAAGTCCAGTTAACCATTGAGCTTCTGGACACGGAAGAAGAGAACTCGGATGACCCTGTGGAGGCGGAGGTAAGAGAGGCAGAGGTAAGAACAGATTCTTCAGAGTTTTGGCTGCTTCTGGAAATGCTTTTATACCGTACTCTGATTTATATGCATATGGGATATGTGAATAATTTGCTTACCTACATAATGCTGACTTTTTTGTTTATTGCTTATATTGCAACAAATGAAACGTATGAATATGTTTAGTGCATAAACTGTGCTTGCTGCATAGAAACTCCTAAGCCCCACTAAATAGTTTGTATAGTAATTGTGCTCCACTTTAACTGCATTGCTGGTGACATGGAAATTTAACAAACCATTAATTTTCAAAGCTCTTCAAGTAACCTTGGACTGTCTAGGCCTTGTCATTGTCAAGGCTGTTATTAGAGGCCTTGTAAGGCACTAATGAGAAATAAGGTAATGAGCCTTAATGAAGTGCAGATAGTTCAATAAAAGTTATTCTTATGGTTAATGAACATTGTTTACATTGAATTTGGGTATATACTTAGCCTTTGCAGTCCTGAAGTTGTATATCTAAACAGTGTACTGTACTGGGTGAGCTGTCAGATGTTCCAGATATCATGGGCATATGACCTGCCTCTTGCCAAACAGAAGTGTCCTATAAGACCAAGAACTCCAGACATGTGGGCTAAAAAGTACTTACTAGCTTATTTTTAAAATGGATAACTAAAATAGTAAATGTCTGTATTATGCCTTGCAGGGATGCTAAGTGGGGTGGGGGTGGGACACGTGAAGTCTTCGAAGATTTCTAGCCTGACCTTTTTCAAGTTTCGGTTTCAGTGCCTCAATTTAGGTAATTACAATTTTTGTCTCCCTCTTTCAGCGCTGGTCAGATTATGTAGAGCGGTACGTCAACTCTGATTCTACCTCCCCTGAGCTTCGGGAACACCTGGCACAGAAGCCAGTCTTCCTGCCAAGGTAAGTGAGCTAGCTGTGGCTGTGAACCCTAACATGGGCCACAAGTCCCCATGACAGTAAAGGGAGGAGAAATCTTCCTCAATCAGCAAAAAATATTTCAGTCTTTTGTGCGTTAGTACTACACCACTTTAGAAACCAATAGCCCTGGCAGTGCTGGGTAGAGGTATTGGGCTGCTGTTCATTTCAAAACCCTGCAAGTCCACCCTGGGCTCCTGCTCTCCAGTGACTTAGAGATGGCATAGTCTGCAAATAGCAGGGAGCTGAGAGGTGTTGGGGAATCACCAACCCTTTCTTGGCAGTCTTGCCTTGGCTTACAGTAGCCCTCCACTGGACCACAGAAGGTGCTGAGTCAGTGCATTTCATGCGCAGGGAGACGGCTATAAAGTAGCCTTGACAGACTTTCAGTTTCTGTAAGAAGGGGGACCAGCAGGCTGACTCGTAGGCACATACGCCTAAATAGTTGTGGCAGTTCCTCCCCAAGCAATAGTTTGGGTTATTTAAAGGGTGGGTGCAGAACTATTCTACCACCCCCAGATACATCCAGCCTAGTTGTAGAGGGAAAGCACTAATTCCAGGTGGGATTCTCTGGTTTACAGGAATCTGAGGCGGATCCGTAAGTGTCAGCGTGGTCGGGAGCAGCAGGAGAAGGAAGGGAAGGAGGGAAACAGTAAGAAGTCCATGGAGAATGTGGAAAGCTTGGACAAGCTGGAGTGTAAATTCAAACTGAACTCCTATAAGATGGTGTACGTGATCAAATCGGAGGATTACATGTACAGGAGGACCGCTCTGCTGCGTGCTCAGCAGGTAGGAAGCCAAAAGAATGAGAAGAGCAGCCAGTGTTTTTTTTTCCCTGGAACTTTTGCTCTCAAAAGGCAGCTGGCAAGACTCAGATGAAGTGTCCACTGGGCTCTTGATCTGTGCCATGTAGCAGTCTGTCCCCATGAGGATTATACACTATTGGTTTAGTCTTCCTAGGGGGCTGCAAAGATCCTCTGAATATCCTTGAGATGTAACCCTTATGCTACTCTCCTATCTCTCAACACCCTCCTTTCTCCAGACAGATATAATACATAGGGAAGTTGATAGGGGCCTTAGCTTTCAGGTTCCTTGCTTAGGGGCACCTTCCATAGGCTACTTCCTTTTTTTTTTTTTTTTTTTTTTTTAGGGAGGGTTTGTTTTGTGACCACTTAATCACTAGTAAGAGCACATGGTCTCTAGGGCTTCCCCAAAGAGGGAGCATACAGAGTGCAATGAATTCAAGTGCCTCTGTTCTGACTCAGCTCCCCCCAACCACATCCACTGTCTCATCCTCATAGTCACTGAGAGCAGGAGTCCTAGGGTTGCTGCCACACAAAAGAGCACTGCAAAGGCTTATGCACACTGCTCCAACGTGCTGGATTTGTGGCAAGGATAGATGAAGTGAGGACACAATTACAGAAACATCCAGTGTGTGTGTTCTGGTCTCAGAAATTCATAGGCCAACAGAATAGCCAAACTATGGCAACATGTGTAGGAGTTTCTAGGAATGACCAGTTTTTAAATGAGAGTTACACTTCCCTGCAACCCTTTATTAAATTACTCAGCAGGGCTGTGGGTTTTTTGTTCAGTCCAAAACTAAACTTTGGATGTGGGGTGTGAAGAGTTCAAACTTTTCAGCCCCTCATAAGCTATGAGAGGTTGACAGGAGGCTACTTCTCTTCTTCTCTTGGAATGTACTAAATTATAAATATCTGACTTCACCTTGCTTCTTCACTGAGACTGTAACATATCAAAGGCTGAAGACAATTGGTTTAGTGTTCCAATTTTTTTAAAGTTAGACCTGGTTCAAATTGTTGATTTCTCATCACATTAGAATATTTGTATCAGGGTAGCTAAAAATGGATAAGTTAATAATCCAATTTTTTTTTATGTTCAAATGAAAACTGTATTAGAAGACACGCCTATTTAAAAATGTAAGTTTAGTCCTAAACACAGGTTCTATCAAAATGATGACAGCACTTAAAGCATTAAATAATATGTGTTGGCTGCAGAATTTTTAGAGTCAAACTACTGATGTGGTAGAAGTCCTCGGCTAAGCACCTGGAACCAGAATCTGTTGAAGTGCTGAACCAGCTTGTGTCAGCAGTACCCTTTTCTGCTGGAGCAGAGAATATTTCCTTCATTGTAATTTTTTCAGCCAGTTCAATTCAATGACTAGCTCATTCAAAGCAGAGAAATCAGTTGGGAACTGAAAAAAGCAGGAAGGCTTGTTTTCCTCTTCCAATCTATGAATAAAAATGAGGTGTGAAAGGATGAGATCTGAAGAACATGGTGACCAGGAACAATCGGTTCAGTTCACTAACTGCAGATAATACTTTCCTTGTTTAACAGATTGGTTCAAAATTCAAAGCATGTTTTGAGAAACGTTTCTTATGTATCCAGTGTATTTATGGTCATTTTGGTTGTCTGACAAACACTTTAAAATGCTGTTTTCATGCATATTTATTACAGTTCCATCCAAACTCTTTTCAAAACAAATTTGAAGTAAAAATATTATCTAGTAAATAAGAAATGCTATTTGTTGTTTTCAGTATTGTTAAAAAATGTAAGACTCGGACTGTATATGAAACAGCTTTATTTTATAAAAGTAGCATTTGATGGTATTTTTCTTTTTCCTCACCAGGATAAAATATATACTAATTTTCAGTTCAAAGTTCTAATTAACCACAAAACCTACTAGCTATAATAGCTGCCAGACATTGAAAATCATGCTTTCTTAGGAAAATAACTTCAAAAAAATACAGGTGAAAATTATGGTTTAAACAAAGCTTCCCTGCTTGTTGATTTTTAAAATCAGCGATGTCAGTCTCACTGATTCTAAATCAATCCATCCTGGTTTCTATGATTTTTTTGATCAATGCTCTTATTTTAAGGAAGACCACAGTTTTGCCTCATTTGACATTTATTAAACAGAGAAATTACATGAAAAGCTTAGCATTGGACATAGTTAGGGAAATAGGATCCAAGTGCTCACGTTAGAAAATTGACAACAAAAATAATCTTTAGAGTTAATTCTACCTAATATTTGGTATAATTTATTTTCCACTGTCTTTGTTCATTGATCTGAACCTTTAATTTGGTGGTCTAGCTATCCCAGAAAATAATATAGAAAATACCAAGTGGCAGAGTTGTGTAGCAGTTTTACAAACATTGTGGAATTTTGTCTTCCTGGCTTTAGTTTCACCATCCAACTTTTACCAGTGCTTGGCTTTTAGACCTAGATTAGATTTTTTTTTTTTTTTTTTTTTTTTCTTCCACTGATAAAGTGGGCTGTCTCTGGAAGCCATCAGCACTATCTTCTTTAACCAGCAAGGAACAGTGTGTGCATTCCAAGTTTCCCCTAAAGAGAAAAGAGCTCCCTAAGTCTTTTAGCCTAGGAAGTTGCTGTGGTTCACTCTAAGCATGTAATGATCCGTAGCCTTTTCTTAATGTCTCTTTCCATTTCTTTAGTCCCATGAAAGAGTGAGCAAGCGGCTGCACCAGAGATTCCAGGCCTGGGTGGACAAATGGACCAAGGAGCATGTGACCCGTGAAATGGCAGCTGAAACAAACAAGTGGCTAATGGGAGAAGGGTTGGAAGGCTTGGTGCCATGTACCACCACCTGTGATACAGAGACCCTGCACTTTGTGAGCATTAACAAGTACCGTGTCAAATATGGCACAATATTCAAGACACCATAAGCTCCCTGGGCTAGGGAAGATCACAGAGTGTGAGTGTGTGTGTGTGCGCGCGCATCAAGGAAACGAGGAAGATGCCTTTCTCCCTTCACTGTGTATCTCCGTAACATGGCCACTTGACTAGTGCGCAGCTGGTACAACCTGTCACCAGAGGGATTCTCTTTAGGAATGTGAATCCCTACAAACATGTGCTGGAACTGTTACCCACAGGCCTTTGACTTCAGCATGCACTGTGGAGGGAAGGACCCTTCTTGGAACTGAGCAATCCTAGAGAAACACAACTAGCTTGTACACACCAGCAGTGTTGAGACTTGATTTCCCCAATGGCTTGAACGTCAAGGGAAGAGAACAGGATGCCTTCCACATCCTGATCGGATCAGTGCATTTAAGTTACATGCTCAGAAGTGTCATGAAACCCAGAGGTGCCTGTCGCAACTGGATTTTCCTGTTACGCTGCAGCAGGTTTGCTAGGATCTCACACGGGGTCATCACCCCTGCAATCCAGCTGCCAGAAGCCACCTCATGGAGCTGCCACTTGCTGCCTCCTTCACCTTCCCTCTACTCCTTCCCATGCTGGACTCCTGACTTAACCAGTTCAGATTGGTCTGTCCTTTCTAGTGCCAGTGGAACTGTTTTTGTACCTGCTTGTTTACTAGTCTCTCCTAGTGCCATGCACCAGCTGTTCACACACATGTATACACACACACGAGAGAAACAACACAATTTTAACATGTTCCCCTTCCTTTTTTGTAAATAAATGTACATATTGTCAATTTTTTTGTTTTTTATTAAAGAAAGTATGCTTGATGTGCTAGCTTAACTGTACTAGCTTCTTGTGTACCATAGTACCAGGTGGCTTGAGACTTAGTACCTACAGACAGACCTATGAAGACATTTATTACACTTTTTACCAAAGGGAGTTATCATTGTAGTGCTTTTGTGTGAAAACTTTTTTCTTTTCTTTTTTTGTAAATAAAAATACATCTTTGTTCTTACTTGAGGAAGACAACTCGCTCACCCACAGCCCTGTTCCTGTTCTGAAAGGCACCATGCAGCATGCAGTTTGTGCGGGTGGGAGGGCATGAGAGAGGGAGATATTTGACCACTTTTATTATCGGCTTTACAATCTGAAGGGAAAAAGCAGAAGCAATGTGTGTGGCTTGTGGATGATGTGACCAGGTGATAAGCAGCCTGTTAAGATACATAAATATATATTATATAACTTTTAATTTTTTTAATTTTTTTCTGGTGGGTTATTTTTATCCACCTTGTCTTCCAGCTCCAAGGATCTTCACTTTTGGGAAGTGTTACTGAGCTACTTAGCTGGGATTGATTGTGCTTATGTATTTTTCCCTCTCAGTATTAGAGAAAAACATCCTAAGTACCAAACCAGTATTTGATAAAGCTGCTTTGTGTGCGAGTGTGCGTGTGTGTACGAGAGAAGGGCATATGGGTGGGCTTTTTGGTGCATTTCACTAGTGAAATCCTCAAATGGGATATATATTTTTTTAAGTATAGAAATTTAGTGCTGGCAGATATTTAAACAGTGGACAAATCTGATTTTAAAAGAAGTCAGCATGGACTTCGTAAGCCACGACAGACACAGCTGCACTGTCTCACCTCCTCGGAGAAAGTGTCCTTTCCTTGCACAAAGTGATGCTGCCAGGAGTTGTAGCGCCCAGACTGCTTCCACACTCCCAGCTGCAGAGCCACAAAAGCAGTTTTGCCACTTTTCAGAAGTCTACTTATTAAATCTGCCACGGGGATTTTGAGACAGATGCTTGTCTCCTCTGGGAACTGAGTTCTTTCCTCAGGCAGAGAGAGATGGAGAGGAGCAGGGTGCAAAAGGTTTGGAGAAGGGGAATCGCTCCAAATCTTGAAGCCTGTGGGGGAGCTGAGGGGCAAAAGTGCATGGCCTAGAGGGGTCATTAGTCATTGGCAGCCAATGTACGGAGAGTGGTTCCAGCCACGGTGATGAATGGAAGCCTCCTATGGAGAGAGGAAAAGAGAGTAAAGAGCCCACCAGGGAGTATTCAGAGTTTGCCAGCAATAAGTTACCTGTCCAGTTTCTCCTCCTTTCACTGTATTCAGATAGGAAGGGGGGTTCTCTTGTGTCCTCTTCCATTTCAAAGGTTTGACACATGCTCCTCACCCTACCTCCCCCACCCTTGGGTGTTTCTTTTCTATGTATGCTAAAGCTGATCTGGAAGTGGAAGTCTGGATGACTTTTGCCAGCTTGGAAGTAACAGCTGCTGCTGCTTTGTGGGTGTGTTGTCCCAAGAGTCTGTGCCTGCATGTCATTTGAGCGGAATGGGGTTAACATGGCGGGATTTCTGCTGTTAAAGGTGCCCAGGTAAAAAAAAAAAAAAACAACCAACCAACGATGGGGAGTCATCCTCCTCCTGCAGCAGGGTTTTCACAAATGGCTTTCATCCCTCCCGATGTCTGACATCCGAGCTCCAAGCTCCAATCCCAGCCTGTACAATAGCAAAGATTTCTTTTTATTTTAAATTGCTTTTTGTATTCTGTAATGTGATCCTTGGCCACCTATCCATGTGATGATTTCTATACAAATGTTGTAAACTTGACTGTAGTGCAGTATTTCCATTAAAATATCAGGGCTAATCATTGTGTACAGATTGTTCTTCCTTCCTGATCCTACACAATGAAATGTCAACACGCTCCTCAGGGAAAGGGGGCAAAGGGAAGAGACTGTTTGGAGAACTGCCTCTTTAGGACCAGCAGTTGAGAGAATTGGATGTACATTTGGAGTGCAGATGACCAGTGTCTGGCAATAGATGCTTTACTTGTTAGGATATTGTGTCTGGATTCCCTGTGCTGATTTTTAAGCAATCTCCATCTCCTTTCTGGAAATGAAATGCTTTAATGTCACAGCACTTGCAACACTGGTGTCTGGAGACAGTAGTGAGTTCTTATACTTTACCCTCCCACAGAGTTGTGGGGAATTCGTAGTGAATTTTGGCTTTGACCCAACCAGGATGTCATCAGTCATACAAGTTTCAAGCAGTGCTCAAGCTGTTGGGGTGGGAGGAGCAGTATTGTTGTATCCTTGGTAGCTCTAGGAAATGAGGTAATACCATATAACCATCAGGAGGAAATGTTAACAAGAATTGTGATCTCAGGCTGTAACTATTATAAGAGTATGCTATCCTAGTATATTGTACCATTAAAGCACTCCTAGTTCCTATTCCAGCAAAGCTGCACTTTGTACAAGTATAGCTAAACTACCTCAATGAGCAAAGTCAGTTCTTTTGGACTATCTATAATAAGGGAATTTATCTGATAAATCTACTGTCAAGGAACTGCGGCCTTGACTGATATAGTTATGTTGGAAGTGGTCTGCAGTGTAGACCTGTCCTTAATTTCCTGCAAGTAGCTAAGCTATTAAATAAGGAAGCTTTGGTTCCCTAGCTTGGTGCTCACATCTGCATCCAGTGCTTCCAAATTTGGGTCTTTCGCATAAACACTGAATATTTTTAGTCCAAATGGGAATGTATGATTCAGTAGTTTCTGGGACAGTGCTGTAGCTCTTACTCTTCATATATTGTGCTGTTTGAAGCCCAGCATAGTAAATACTATACTTGAATTGTACACAAGGCTACCAAGAAAGCCCAGCATGTAGTCATGTACAGAGTATTTTAATAAGCCTTTATTTTCATTAGCAATGACTGGAGAAGAATGAATATGGCAATGAAGCTATTGAGTGGGTTATTTTAGAGGCTGATGGATTTTCTGGATGGCAACAGTGGGTGTCAGGCTTCCTTTGGAAGGGCTTGCTTCACCCCTTTTGAACTATGAATTTTACCTTTGCTTGCTGGCACCCACAATCCTTGTGTCTGTGGAAGTGTGGTCTGCCCAGGGTTCCCTTCAATGGAGCCATTCATCCAACTCGTTACTGGGGCTTGGAAGCTGTTGTAGAATCTCCAGACCTGCCTCGCCTGGGACAGTGTCCTGACAGTGCACTGTTGCAAAGCTGGATCGCTTGAATGTTTCCAAAACAGCTGGAATATCTGGTAAGAACTTACTTGTTTCAGTGACATTTGCCAAGGGTATTATTTATGGTTGAATCAGAAGCACTACTAAGTTGAGCTTTCCTCAGGCAAATCTGTCTCCCCTGCAGTTAGTGACAGGCCAGCAAAGGTTGGTGACTTCCCAAATTTCCAGGCACTTTCTTGCCTGTCCTTGTAACTGCCAAGAAAGCTGCCATCTATTGCAGGATGAAAACTTGGGTAAAGTGTTTGCCTGTTCTGTACCTTCTCCAAAGGTTCTGAAGAATTCACTGTTCTTAACTCCCAGGAAAAATGTGATTTGATATCTAGAACAAGTAAAATATCTGGTAGCTTGCTCTCCATTCACCTTGATATCCCTAGAGAGCTGTATGAGCATGGAGCAGGAGGCAGTCACCTTGCACTGTACCCACCAAAGAAGAGCCCTCATGCACTCTGGTGATGAAAACAGTTTCATCATGGGCTGCTGTAATATTTCTCACCCTCAATTTCCAGGATCCCCTCAAACTATCCAGTCTGGCCCATATGAAGTCATTTTTCCAGCAGTGTGGTAAAGAATCTGTTAAAAGTGCATACTTTACACGTGAGCAGCAATACCCCCTTCCCTTGTTTCCTGGTGGAAGGCACTTCCCAAACAAAGGCCAGTCCCTGGATTCTTCCAGATAGTGGATGTATGTGACGGTAGCAGGTCAATGATCTCTTCACAGTACAATCGGAAACACCAGTCTTCTCATCCAACCACTAGATCATATGTCAGGGTGAGAGCTGCCTTTCTGTTGCTTGTACATTACTGAAGGGCTACCTTCTAGATTTACCCCTCTAGAGCAGTGGATGTGAAGATGCTATGTTCTCCTTCTCCATGAATTCCTCAGTATTGCTGCTGGGAGTCTGACATATTGGGCCATCTGCTGAAGAGCCCAATCGATAAGAGCTGTTACTTCTATTCTTGGGGAAATCAGCAGTCTGAACAAGAGGAGTTTGTGCTTTGGAGTACAACCTCTTTGGTCCATTTTTATACAAGAGATCGCTGAACAATGCTGTCCTTTTAATTTATAACAGCTCTCATCACTGCAGTAGCCAAGTGCCTGATCCTGCCCAAATTGTGTAATCTCATTAGCTGTTTTTACAATAGTCATCTCTTGTGGTGCTTAATGTCTAGAAGGCAGAGCTCTTTCTTTCCAAAAGCTGAACTGGAAGGGTGATTATGTGGTGGGCAGTGTTGTTTTGTGGCTGACCATGATGTGAATTGCCCTGCTCCATTGCTTTTACTGTGTTCATCCCATTCTGTTCCCACCTTGTTGACACAGCGGCTGCAGCGGGAGAATTCTGTGGGAGTGACTTCTCTATAGATCAAAACTCCCGGGCAGACTTCTCTAACTCCCATCAGAGCTGGGCAGACCAAGCCTAGCTGCTACTTGCCTTGCCTTCTGAGCCTTGGCTCCATGCGAGTGCACGCGACAGCCTTCAGCATACTTGAATCGCAGCTCTGCATGCTGGATCTAGCCCACGCACCGGCAGCCTGCACATCAGAAAAGTTGAACACTGCTGGTCTATGTGGTACAAATAAAGAACCTAAAGATATTTAATGTTTGGTAGGGATGTAAATTACTCGGAGAAGGCTGCACCGTGGTGTTCAGATCTGTTGCAGTTTGCCTGGTGCCCCTCGCTTGCCTTGCCTGAGGGCGAATGCTCAGGCAGCAGTGTCTCTCAGAACGGGGAGCGTGCAGATGTTGAATGAATTGGGGCCTGTTGTGACTGGAATATGTTGCTTTTTCTTTCAGGGCAGTTTGAGGATCCCTGTGCATTGGATCTGATCCGCTGAGAGCAGGTGTGTGCCTGGAGGCTTAGTTTCACCACACGTCCAGGCAGTGTTGTCATCCTGCCCGTGCTAAGCAGCCCCTCAGTCCATGGGCCCCACAGGAGGCAGGACTCGACTTCTCTCCTCTGGACTTGTTGCTTGCTGACAAAGAACGGAGAAGCCAGGGTTGCGGTGGACGGCAGCTGGCCCGTGGTGTCGTTGTGAAGGCAAAGGCCGGAGTCCTCTGCTGCAAGCAGCTCGCTCCCAGTCCGAGTTGGGCTAGGGACCAAGCCCTCCACCCCGGGGCCCGGGCGAGCGCTCCCAGGTCTGTCCCCGTGAGGGATGAGGACGAGTAGGGGGCGGGGCAGCGGGCCAGGCGGGGTGGGGCGGGGCCAAGGCTGCTGCGCGCGCTCCCGGCGGCTCCCGGGGCAGAGGCGCCGCTGGGCGGGTC
>NW_005842355.1:497781-504133 GCF_000455745.1 Alligator sinensis
CGCAGCGCGGGACACGGGCCGGGCTCACAGCTGCTGCCACCGCCGCGGCCGCCCTGGCGGGGTCGAGGTGATGCTGCAGCGAGCGGGGCTCGGCATAGGCACGCGCGGCCCCGCTGCAGGATCGGGGCTTTAAAGTGCCGCATAGAAAGCGGGACGTGAGAGCAGGCTAAGTACGAGGGGCTCTGGACAGCGCCCTGCCACAGGGTGCAGATTGTGTGGTAGAACCAGCATTCAGAGAGAGTGCCCTCCAAGCCACAGTTACTCTCGTGTTATCCTGTTGCTCTCATGTGCGCAGGCTGCCCCATGGCCTGGAGAAGGGGCGCCAGCTCAGTCTGGACTGGATGTGGTCCATGCGTCCGATCTGGCCTGATCCCAGCTGTGTGGGAGCAGCCTAGCCGGGACCCGATCCAGCCAGAAAGAGCTTGGAAATTTGGCAGTGGGGGAAGAAGTGACAGTATTAATTGCTACTGCTTCCCTGTTGCCAAATTTTGGATGTGTGGAGAACCACGAGTCCAGATCTGACCCACGGGCTGGGAGTGGACTGCCCTTGAACTACCCTGGTGGGAACATGGCACAAGCATTGCTCCAGCAGGATGTATGCAAAGAAAAATGTATTTTTGTATATAAAAATCTCTTCAGTGCTATTTTGCTGTCAGTGAACACAACAGCCTTTGAAAGTTCATGTTTAGTTTTCAGAATTCAAACAAGCAAACCAGCTGTTGGGTTTAAAACTACTGGACTGTGTGTCTCTGCTAGATTGAACTTTCCATCTAACTACGCACAGCATCTCCTGTATTTAGTTCACATGAATACCTTTAAGGACAGTCCCTGGTTTAATGTGTCAGAGCCCCATTGCATGGACCTGGGGATTTGCCATTTGGTAGAGGGTTTTGTCTATTGCATGTGGCTTTTCATGTGCCAGTGCAATCACTTAGGGAGCAACAGGGCCTCCCGCTTTTTAATACACACAAGGAAGCTTAAACAAATGCCTGTCAAACATAATGAGAAGCAAAGGTTTTCTGGTGATGCCTTTTATTGGGCCAACTGTATGGTTAGGAGAGCTGTAGACAAACTTTCACGCACTGAGTGCCCTTGTTTCTGGCTAGCATCCATGATCTAATTGGTGTCTGAGTAGAAGACGAGCCAGTCAGCATAGGAGTCCCAGGACACAGCCTGGACATATCAGATTCCTCAATGTGGCCACAGGAAGCCAGGGTGGACAGTGGCCTCACTGAACACCCCACAGGTAGGAACTGCTAGTCGGGGCTCTCTGCGCAGCTGGTGCAGGTCCCCTTTTCCCTTGTAACATGTGGCATGTATAGTTTAGGGTGAAGTGTTAGACTCATCCTGCTCACTGCAGTCTCACCCTCTTTGCCAGGCTTTATGCATTGCAGGGGTGTTTATGTCCCAGAACAATCTTGGGTGGAACAGCATGGTGTCTGGCTGTGCTACTATGTGCAGAGAAGCTTGTATGAATGCTTTTGAACTGTCACAGCAGGCAGCAATGGGGGAGAAACATGACATGGAAGAGCAGCATCTACTCTCAGGGGTGCATAACACATACAAATCATGGGAAAATAGGACTGGAAGAAACCTCACAAGGTCAGCCCCTTGCTCAAGGCAGAATCATTCCTGTCTAAACCATCCCAGCCAAGTGTCTGTCTAAGCTGCTCTAAAAATTTCCAGAGATGGAAATTGTTCAACTTCTCAAAGTGGCCTATTCTAATGACTGACCACCTTCAGAGAAAATTTCTCCTGATCTCCAGGCTACGTTTTCCCTGCTGCTGCTTGAGGCCATTGCTCTTAGTCCTGTCCCCTACAGCCACAGGGAAAAGCCTATCTCCGTCCTCTCTATAATCACCCTTCAGGTTTTTAATAATACTCAGAACATTGAACATAGGATGTATCACATTCCAATGTCCTTGCAAAGGCATTTGTCAAGCTTTAGCAACTCTAGGGTAGAGAGACACAACAGATTTACACCAGGGCAGAAATGAAGCTGCAACACAAAATACAGCCCACCTCCTACAGAGGCGGTAGAATTTCCATCCTTGGGAATTTTTAAGAGCAGTTTAGACAAACCCTTGAATGAGATGATTCAGACAGGGATGTCCCTGCCTTGAGCAGGGGAGTTGGACTAGATGGCATCTTGAGGCCCCTTCCAGCCAGACATTTCTGTGATTCTGAGTCATGCTACTTGCAGGGAAAAAGTTACCCTAGAAATAGACTGGAACAGGGCTCTGGGTTATCAGGTCAATTCTCTGCATTCATAGGCAATCATTTACACAGCAAGTCCTAAATATTATCTACTCCAACCTCTCTCACACCACAGCCTCAAAGCACCTCATGAAAACAAAGCCACGAACACCCTACAGCCTGTCACAGGTAAAATGAAGGGGAGACAAGGGATCTGCTCCAGCTCTGCTATTTCTGCTATACCAATACATAGAAATGTCTGCCTTGGCAGGTACATATATGGCTGATTTTTCCCCCTGCCCTGGCACTTGGCATCTTCAGGTTGCTTTTTCAGTGGCAAAGATATTATCGGTTAATATGCTCAGATGGTCCTCAGAAAGTTGGGAGTAACTGCACACTGACATATGTCATGTAGGGCTGCAGCTTTAGTTGGCTTCACTCCTAGGTGTTCAAGGCAAACAGGCTAGGACTGACTCCCAAGTTATCTAGTGAAAAGCTATTATAATGGCACCTTCTGTGGGAATCTGCCATGGCAGAGCTGCTCATGGACCTGCCCCTGTATGAATTATACTAGTGTCAAAAGCAACATTAGTTACAGCAGTTGTTAATGCATCTTGTGTCAACACCCACTGCTGCTTACATAGAAAGCATAGTTTGTGGGAACTGCAAAGTCTCAACCTCTTGGCACTTGATGGTGTGAGAATGTGTCAGGCAGAACAGATATACTGCTGTTGATGTGGCCCATGCTGAAATTCTTGTCATCTAATGAGATTGAGGATCACTAATTTTTAAAAGACTGGTTTGTTTGGGTTTTTTTCCCCTTAAACTGAGTATTTCTTCAGTCACAAACTAGGAAAAACTGTGTTGTGCCAGACTAGGTCTGAAATCTGGAAGACACATCCCCTGATGCTAGAATTTGGCTCCAAAGGGTCACAGATTTCATTTCCTTGCCTTGTCCTGCAGGCTTTTTGGGGACACCTGCCCCCTGGTTTCTCTCTCCTGCTTCCAGACTCCTCAGCGAATCCCATATGATGAAGCTGTCCAACAGGAATTCAGACCTGCAGCAGTCGGGGATGCCTTTGGGCCCACGTGAGTACCAGCCTTCGGGGAGTCTGCCAATGTGGGGAGATGGTATTTAAAATATGGTGGTCTTGTAAAATTGACATGCCCCCTCTGGAGCAATGTGTGTGATGATCAGGGATCCTGGTTTTCTCTGATTAAAAACTGCAAATTCTCTGATTAAAAACCCAAAATCCGTGATAAAAATTAAAGGCCCCCCACAGCCCCTCCCAGTGCTGCTGGTGCCCCGCACTCCCCCCCACAGTCTCAACAGCCCTCCTGATGCCCTTTGCAGCAGACCCACAGACATGCAGACACAGACACTGACACCCACCCCATCAGGTAAGTGTGTGTGGGGGGAAGGGGCAGGGCAGGGTGGGGGGAAGGGAAGGTGCTGGGGGAGTAGATCAAGAAGTGGGGGAGTGTACCCCTGTGCCCGCTCCCAAGAGCAGGGCCGAGGGGTGAGGGCAGGGATGCCACTCTGTGGGCCACACACATGCTGGCCGGCCTGACAAGAGGTTTGCACACAGAGGCCGCCACCACAACTCTGCCACTGTGCCCTGCGCTACCATCCCATGGCCACCTGAACGACTTTGTGGGCAAGTGGTGCAGGGCGCGACAGCAGCAGTGCGGTGGCAACCATCGTGTGCAGGCCACATATGTGCTGCCTGGCTGGGGGGTGAAATGAGGGGCTTGCATTCAGCAGCATGCCCCACAACCAGCTGCATATCTCCATGGTGGCATCTGCATGAAGGGTGGAGGGGCTTTCTGGGCAAGCACTGCCACTGCGGAGCCATGCCCTTCACCCCTAGATCCTAGAGGTAAGTGGGGCTTGGGGGCTGTGGGGCAGGGCTGGGGAAGATGGTTGAGGGCTGAGGGAGTGGGGGTGCTGCCGGCCCCAGGCGGCACATCACAGCTGGGAGCAGGACCAGGGGGTGGGGGCAGGGGTGCCCCTCTGTGGGAGGCTTTGCAGGCAAGTGATGCAGGATGCAGTGTGGTGGTGCCCGCCATGTGCAGGCCGTACACATGCTGCCTGGTCGGCTGCCCAAGGGAGGGGGAGAGGGAGGCTGGCATGCGGCCGGAGCACAGCTCCATGGCTGACTGCAGCCGTGGCAAGGGTTGGGGGTGCGGGGGTAGGGTGGCTTGGGCTTGCACTTGCACATGGTGTTGCCGCTTACCTGGAGTGAGGCTGCTGCCTCCAAAACCTCCCGCTGCTGCTGCAGAGCTCTGCCCGGGGCTGTGCGGCCAGCCGCTGGGCGGCAGCAGCAGCGTGGTTGTGGCTGGGTGGCATGCAGCCATCCCCCCCACCACCCCACGCCGTGCCGCTGCCTCCGGCCACACAGCTCCGAGCACAGCTCCGCAGCGGCAGTGGGAGGTTTTGGAGGCAGAGGCAGCCACCGCTGCCGCTTGCCTGTGGGGCTGCCTGTGCCAGCGGTGATGCCCGCTGCATGCAAACCCTCCTGCTGCCGCTGCGGAGCCGTGCTCGGAGCTGTGCAGCCAGCGGCAGTGGCGCAGCGCAGCGTAGTGGTGGCCGGGCGGCGCACAGTCATTCCCAGCCCCACCACCGCACCGCACCCCGCGTTGCTTACTCACAAAGCCCCCCACAGAGGGGCACCTCTGCCCTCACCCCCTGGCCCTGCTCCCAGCTGCGATGTGCCGCCTGGGGCAGGCAGCACCCCTGCTCCCTCAGCCCCCAAACCATCTTCCCCAGCCCTGCCCCAAGCCCCACTTCCCTCCATGCTCCAGGGGCGAAGGGCGAGTGTGAGCCCTGCCTTGACTGCCTCAGAGGCTTGGGCTCTGCCCTCCCCCCTCTCCCTCCTCCGGGCAGGGCTGGGGGTTTCCCGCCCTTTAGCAATTGGCTCCTAAGTGGAAAATCCGTGGATTTCTCTGCTAAAAAGAAAATGATGCGTTTTCTCCGATAAAAACAGAATCTGTGGTTTTCTCCATTTTTTCCGTGGGAAACGGAAAACCTGGATCCCTGGTGATGATCAGTTTCTACTCCCAGGGTCCACAGCCATGAATGACTAGTAATATCTGCAATGGCAGGGTACAGATATGGCTGATTTTTCCCCTCAACCTTGTTACTTGGCATCTTCAGGTTGCTTGTGCTTGTATACATATTATTCCTCACAACCCCCTTAATCCTCCCCCCCCACAA
This sequence comes from Alligator sinensis, assembly GCF_000455745.1. Classification (NCBI taxonomy): domain Eukaryota; kingdom Metazoa; phylum Chordata; order Crocodylia; family Alligatoridae; genus Alligator; species Alligator sinensis. The sequence continues at coordinate 503,195 of NW_005842355.1, forward strand.
CTAAGACAAAAAAATTGTGATTATCTTTGTTGAAGAGAAACTGAGGCACAGATAAATCAAGGCACTTGCCTAGGGTTTCATATCAAGTCAGTGTCGCAGGTGGGACTAAGCTGAGAGTTGGGTGCTCTGAAATCCCTGCCTGCTCTGCTGTGAATTCTTTCAGTTCCATGTTTAGGATGCATGTGTATTTTTGATGTGTATGTTGGCCATAATGACAAAACTGTAGGCAAATTTCCCACCACCCATTGCTGTGCTGAGACAGTTAGAAAGGTGGCAGAGTTTCTGACATCAGTACCTGTTAGCAGATTCTTTGGCTATAAAACTTAACTCCAGACTACAATATGGTCCAAGGTTTCTGCCTGGGGTATATTTCATTGGCTGTCATGAGCCCCTCAGTGACCAGCTTCCCTTTCGTGTGCCTTTCACAACAGCAATCCCTGGGCTTTGCTCCATACTAAGCTACAGAAAGGCAAGGAGTGTTTCTTTAAGCCCTGGACCTTCATAAACATAGCTGGTCAAGATTGTGTTGGCAAATATTGAATTTGGTGAAAAATTTAAATTTGGGTTGCGGGTGTCTGAGTTCAGGTTGCATCTGCAGATAGTTTTGGTCCAAAGGAAAATAGGGGGAAGAACTAGCAAATATCTGACTTTTCCATAATTAAACATATTGACTTTTCATTTCAAAGGGATCTTTTCATTGTGAAATGTAACCAGAAAATTAAATTATACATTTTTGTTTCAGGTTGAGCCAAAATGGCCTTTTTTTTAAAGAATGTTTTTGCTCTGGTGGCAGACCTGGCAAATCCATTGTTCACACATTTCTGTTTGTGAAATCCTGTTGGTTTAATCCATTTCCACCCCCCCGTCTAAGGAAGGGCTTCCGGACAGGAAGCTGTTCCATCCCTGCTTCTCTGGTGTCACCTCACGCTGATCAGGAGA
>NW_005842355.1:504164-504726 GCF_000455745.1 Alligator sinensis
CCCCCCCCCCCCCACCCCCCCCACTTTGTCTCCCTCTTCTGCTTGCAGAATGGGAGCTCCCTTCTCAACACTACCTAAGTGTACCTTTTGCACAACACTGGGCACATCTACACATTCATTAATGTGCAGTAGTTACTGTGCATTTAATTTAGTGCTTGTATAATCAAATAATAAATGCACAGTAACTGGAGTTACTGCGTGTTAGCACTGGCAAACACCTTTTTAGTGACACTACTGTGCAGTAGCGTATTAGCACTGTCATGCTGTGACGCACTACTGCGTAGTATTATTAGGCTATTGCGCAGTTAGCATCTCACGTAGATGCACCCACTGACATGCAGGAATTGCATTTCTGCTGCATCAGGGAATTGCAACACTGACTCAGGGCCTGGTTCTCTGCTGAGAATAGGTTGAATTACTGGTGCTCCACAGAACAGGTACCTGGGCTGGACTCAAACTCCTGGTTCTGTAGGGACCTGCTTGGTTTCTGAGAGACCATTGTCCACACTGTAATACCACCACAAAAACATTATCCACATGGGGACCATCTCAGCTAAGGCCA